>NW_015389539.1:60213-68578 GCF_001527695.2 Protobothrops mucrosquamatus
AGTGTTGGAGCATTCACCGCTTCTGGAGGCAGGTTGTTCCACTGGTTAATTGCTCTAACTGTCAGGAAGTTTCTCCTTAGTTCTAGGTTGCTTCTCTCCTTCATCAGTTTCCACCCGTTGCTTCTTGTCCTGCCTTCAGGCGCTTTGGAGAATAGCTTGACTCCCTCTTCTTTGGGGCAGCCCCTGAGATACTGGAACACTGCTATCATGTCCCCCCTCGTCCTTCTCTTCATTAAACTAGACATACCCAATTTCAGCAACCGTTCCTTATATGTTTTAGCCTCCGAGTCCCCTGATCCTCTTTGTTGCTCTTCTCTGCACTCTTTCTAGAGTCTCAATGAGGGATTAACTCTTGGCGGGTTCTCCAATGAAGCACACGTTGCCCTCTACGGTGGTTCCTTCTTTCTTATTCCATCAACGTTCATACTTTTCAAGAACCAGGGTTGATGGGAAATGGCTCAGCTTAGAAGTGACCCCTCCATCCAAGGTTTACAGTCACACCTCAGAAACGTTACCGAAAATACAAAACGGGTTGATCTGTATCGGCCCACGTTAATCATTAGGAGCAACCTACCCACCAAGGAAACCCACTTCAACAGATAAAAAAAAACAGGACACCGAGCCCAAATACACTTTAAGGTATCAACTTTAAAAATTTAAGAGCCATTATTTTCTTCTGGCTCCCTACTTAATAGCATTTCAGCCATGCCTTCTGATTCTTGTCTCGCAGGTTTTCTTGGCAATAAGATAGGGATGAAAACCATTTACAACGAGGGCAGGAATTGATCTCATGTTGTGTAGGAACTGTCCGCTCGTTCCGGCAAACAAAGATTGTTTTGAGGGGAGCGGGGAATTGGAAGTGGCAAACATTGATGCAAGGGATGCAGTTATACACATAAGATGGGGGGAAATTTAATTAAATTAAATTAAATTAGTGGTTATAGTGGTTTGGTAGTTAAGGCACTAGGTTAGAAACAAGGAGGCGGTGAGTTCTAGTTCTGCCTTAGGCATGACACCCAGCTGAGTGACTTTGGGCCAATCAGCAGGAGACTGTGAGTTCTAGTCCTGCCTTAGGCATGAAAGCTGCCTGAGCCAATCATCAGGAGATGGGGAATTCTAGTCCCATCTTAGCATGAAAGCCAGTTGGGTGACTTTGGACCAATCACCAGGAGACGGTGAGTTCTAGACCCGCCTTCGACATGAAAGCTGGCTGAGTGACTTTGGGCCAATCACCAGGAGACTTTTAGACCTGTCATAGGCTTGAAAGCCAGTAGGGTGACTTTGGGCCAATCATCAGGAGACTGAGAGTTTTAGACCCACCTTAGACATGAAAGCTGGCCTAGTGACTTTGGGCCAATCACCAGGAGACTGAGAGTTCTAGACCCGCCTTAGACATGAAAACTGGCCGAGTGACTTTGGGCCAATCACCAGGAGACTGAGAGTTCTAGACCCGCCTTAGACATGAAAGTTGGCCGAGTGACTTTGGCCAATCACCAGGAGACTGAGAGTTCTAGACCCCGCATAGGCTTGAAAGCCAGTTGGGTGACTTTGGGCCAATCACCAGGAGACTGAGAGTTCTAGACCTGCCTTAGACATGAAAGCTGGCCGAGTGACTTTGGGCCAATCACCAGGAGACTCAGAGTTCTAGTCCTGCCTTAGGCATGAAAGCCAGTTGGGTGACTTTGAGCCAATCAACAGGAGACCCTGAGTTCTAGTCCCAGCTTAGTCATGAAAGCTGGCTGAGTGACTTTAGGCCAGTCGCTCATGCTCAGCCCAACCCACCTCACAGGACTTTTGGTCTAGGGAAAATAGAAGAAGGAAGGAGTATTGTGTATGTTCATCACCTTGAGCAACTTATAAAATAATAAAAGCAGGATAAAAATTACTATTTTTATTTTTTTTAAAAAAGACTTATATAATCACAGATATTGCCGAAAGTGTTCAACCCTAAGTCCAGTCTAACAGCCTTTGCTCTAGTCTACAATGTTCTTTTTGCTACAGATGTTTGATTTTCTGGACCCAAATGATCTGTATTTCTGTTTCTTGTTTTTTAAGGAGAAGACATCCAGAGTCATTTGGACAATCTATAAATCATACAAACATGCTAAGACTCTAGAAAGAGTACAGAGAAGAGCAACAAGGATGATTAGGGGACTGGAGGCTAAAACATATGAAGAACGGTTGCTGGAATTGGGTATGTCTAGTTTAATGAAGAGAAGGACGATGGGGGACAGGATAGCAGGGTTCCAATATCTCAGGGGCTGCCCCAAAGAAGAGGAAGTCAAGCTCTTCTCCAAAGCACATGAAGGCAGGACAAGAAGCAATGGGTGGAAACTAATAAAACGGGAAGAGCAAATCCAAACCACGGAAGCCATCTCAGATCCAAAGGGCAGAACAGTCTTACACAACCTCTACAGAAGAGTGGATCGCCCTGAAGGGGAATTCTAAGAGTTGTAAACTGGCATCAGTCACCCCCACCGAGATGAGGCAATTCACAATAAAGAGCTATAAACTAGCAGTATCAAAAACAATCAGGGACGGGGCCAACCTAGAACTAAATAGAAATTTGCTGACAGTGAGAACAATTGATCAGTGGAACGACTTGCCTCCAGAAGTTGATGGTGCTCCATCACTGGAGGTTTTTCAGAAGAGATTGGACAACCGTTTGTCTGAAATGGTATAGGGTCTTCTGTTTGAGCAGGGTGTAGGACTAGAAGACCTCCAAGGTCCCTTCCAACACTGTTATTCTGAGGTTGGCTCCATCCCTGTAAACTTTCCGTAAGTCTCTCAAAACTTCATTGGGTCAACAGGCCTAAAAGTCTCAAGGGAATGTTGAGCTGATGAAGTGGCTGCATTGTCTGTAACATAAGATATTTTCTCCTTGCCTTTTCGTTATAGACTAATCTAATGGCTTAATATTGCTAGTTTTATAGCTGTTTATTGTGAATTGCCCAGAGGCACCTTTTGTGAGATGGACAGCTTTATAAAAATAGAATAGAATGGAATGGAACAGAATGGAATGAATAGAATGGAATGGAATGAATAGAATAGAATAGAAGCTGGAAGGGACCTTGGAGGTCTTCTAGTCCAGCCCCTGCTCCAACAGGAGAACCTATATGATAACTAGATAAATATCATGAGTACATCAAGTCTCGGATAAGGCAGTACAAGGAGTCCTTGACTTACGATCGCAATTCAGGCCAAAATTTCCCTTGCTAAGCAAGTCAGTTGTGAAGTGAATTTCACCCCATTTTACGACCTTGCTTTCCACGGTTGTTAAGTGAATCACAGCACCTGTTAAGTTAGCAACACGGTTGTTAAGTGATTCTGGCTTTCTCACGGACTTTGCTCATCAGAAAGTTGCAATCACATGACTCCGGGACACTTCAACCGTCATAAATATGAGTCAGTTGCCAAGCTTCAGAATTCTGATCACATGACCCTGGGGATTCTGTAATGGTTGTTAAGTATGAAAACCAGCCGTAAGTCATTTCTTCCAGTGCCGTCGTAACTTCGACCGGTCACTAAACGAACTGTTGTAAGTTGAGGACTTACTTGCACAGGCCAATGACCATGGGGACGCTGCAACGGTCGTAAGTATAAAAAAAACGGTCATAAATCGCTTTTTTCGGTGCTGCTGCTGTAACTTGGAATGCTCATTAAACTAACGGTTGTAAGTCGAGGACTATCTGCACACTTGCGTGCGAGTCCAAAGTTAAGGACAATTCACGCGAAATTCCAAAACTCTCGTTGTACATGCCGTCCCCTTCTTCCCAGCCCACGCAGTCTCTCACACACATGTGCACGCCGCAAAAAAAACGTTCCCCTCTTTATCTGGATATTGTCGTTTTATTGTTTCCAACTTTTTTTTTTTTTTTTTTTTAAAAGAAGGCATCTCCACCAGGGAGGAAATCGGTCCGCGTCAGACCTAGTAGGGGGGAAGCACTGCACTTGCTCAATGTCTGTGGCTTTTACACAGTTCCAGATGTCTTGCGCATGAATCATGCGCGGCCCCAATCTCTCTGTTTGAAACTTGAGAACGTGCAAATTGCATTCAAGCCTCTCTGCCCTCATTAATGGTCCCCTTACAAGCCCAGCACTCTGGAAAAATGCTTTTTTTGGCCTTTGTTTAAAGTTTGTGATGTTGCCATTGACTCACTTTTAACAGCCAGCGCTCAAAGCCTCATGCTTTTAAAGCAGGGGAACTCAACAGGCTGCCTTCTTTATCTGGGGGGTGGGGGGCGAAATTTATTGAATTTAATTCAGATCACTCTCCTTTCTTCCCGCAACCTGAAACATTTCTGCTCAAGATCTAATTTGAGACATATTTGACAATTTCCCACGTTATTTCGGATACCCTTAAGGTTATGAGTGTGTTCCTCCAACATAAATGAAAGTCAATGAGAAAATTTAGGGGGGATTTTTTTTTTATTTTTCCAAATAAGGAGCAGAAAAATCTAAAAATGAGATTTGGTGTCCCATTAGACTGTGTTGTTTTTCTGTGTTATATGTGTGTGTGTGTATGTGGTTATGTGCATAATCTTTTGTCATGTTATGTAGTGTATATTGGAGGTGGTTACCCTTTGAGAGCTGACTGCAATGAAATTTTATTTTAATGTATGCTGATTAGCGTACATTTAAAGTGACAATAAAGTTATTCTATTCTATTCTATTCTATTCTATTCTATTCTATTCTATTCTATTCTATTCTATTCTATTCTATTCTACCTCATTTATTCCATTCCATTCCATTCTAATTATTTCAATTAAGGTTCTATTCTATTATTATTTCAATTAAGATTCTATTCTATTCTATTATTATTTCAATTAAGATTCTATTCTATTTTTATTTCAATTAAGATTATATTTTATTCTATTTTTATTTCAATTAAGATCCTATTCTATTCTATTCTGTTCTGTTCTAATATTATTTCATTCTATTCTATTCTGTTCTGTTCTAATATTATTTCATTCTATTCTATTCTATTCTATTCTATTCTATTTATTTCAATTAAGGTTCTATTCTATTATTATTTCAATTAAGATTCTATTCTATTCTGTTCTGTTCTAATATTATTTCATTCTATTCTATTCTATTCTGTTCCGTTCATCAATGTGTCCAGCAATTCAACAGCCATAAGTGTGAAAAAGGGTCATAAGTCACTTTTTTCAGTGATGCAACTTTGAACGGTCACTAAATGTACTGTTGTAACTTGAGGACCACCTGTAAGTGGCTGGGCTCCTTTCCAAAGAACCAAGAAAGTAAGTTCACCAATTGCCTAAGAGTAAAGCTTTGTAAAACTTTCCTTTCTCCAATTTCAGATTTAATTTAAAATCACCGAGGGGGTTAATTCCCATGGTTTTGTGGGCCTGCTTTCCCAGGGCCCCAAATGGACGCGGCCAGGATGAAAAATGGCCGCTCACCATCTCCCTTGCACATAATTATTTTTACAAGAAGTGTTTACCGTCATATACTTAGTGCTCTGGCCCTTGGCCAAATCAATGTTGAAGAGGAAGAGTCAACACTGAGAATGGTCAAAATTTCCCCAATAATAAAAAAAAATGAATAATATTTCAGTGTTGGGGTCTATCGGTGCCATGCAAAGTTCCCATCGCAGCATCCCTGTGATGTAAAACAATTAAGACTTTTTTTTTTTCCCCTCTTGACTTGGGATAGCAGACATATTGAACGACTCGCGCCAAGATGTAGTAGAGACACCAGGCAGGGTGTATTTAAAAGCAGACAGATTGGCGACAGGCACCTTAAGGACCCTTATCTTAATCTTGTTTAAAAGCACCTCGGGTTTTTCTGAGTAATCGTTTCACTTTATAATATTCTGCTTTATGGGATGGGATGTGTGCTTCTCCGGAGAGCTACCGATTTGACTAAAACGTTTTTATCGCTCACGTTCATTTACGGCGGTGGCCCCCCATCGGTAAGGCTTGCAAGACTCTGGGATCAGTCACGATTTTTTTTTTTTAAATGGGCACCATTAAAGCTCACACCAATGAGCCGGCTTAAAACGGTAGACTGAATCAAATCTTTGGATGGCCACAGATAGACAAAAGGCCACCATTTGATGGAGTAGTAAAAGTGAAGGGGACAAAATGGCTGACTTGGAGCAGCCTTCCCCACCCCACCTTTTTGGGAAAGAAAAGGAATTGATGTACAGGTAGACTTTGAACCATCACTAAGTAAACCTACATTTACATTCGGAGGCTTGACTTAACGACAGTTCATTTAGTGACGGTTCAAAGTTACAACGGCACTGAAAAAAAAGTGACTTATGACAGGTTTTTTACACTTATGACTGTTGCAGCATCCCCGTGGTCATGTGATCAGAATTCAGACACTTGGCAACTGACTCATATTTACAACGGTCCCGGGGTCACGTGATCCTCTTTTGCGACCTTTTGAGGAGCAAAGTCAGTGGGCAAACCAGATTCACTTAACAACCGTGTTACTAATTTAAGAACTGCAGTGATCCACTTAACAAATGTGGCAAGGAAAGTCGTAAAATGGGGCAAAACCCACTTAACAAATGTCTCGCTTAGCCATGGAAATGTTGGGCTCAATTGTAGTCGTAAGTCGAGGATGACCTCTATTTATATATACCATTGCACCATGACTTTAATTTTATTACGTTTTACAAGCTCACTAAATGAAAGAACAGAAAAAGACCCAACCAACTTGATAGCCATCACACAACACACTGACAAATGTCCTCCTCTCAGCTTCAATACATGACATCAATCACTGGATCCTGCTGTGATCTGATTGGCTCATTGCCAAAACAAGATGATACCTGATTGCTCTCTAAACACTCGTGCTCATTGGCTACAATCAGGTGAAGGAAAGCTACCTGAGATCAACCTAAGCAAGGTGTGCTTCCTTTTTCTGGTTATTTGGCTATAACTTTTCATAGAATACAGTACAGATAATTGAACAAAGTTTGCTGCATTACGTTCTTGATTAAATTATCCTTCCATTGATATATAATTTTATGGTACTACTCCCAAAAAAAAAAGTGGTGTTATTAGCCATCAAACCTCAAAAATACACTTTTTCCAAAAGTTTTCCCACAATTTTGGCCACTACTGTATATATTCCTAATCAGCTGCAGCTTATCATCTCCTGGCTGAACTTCTGTTCCCCCAGAGAATGGATCATAGACCTCAAAAATGGCTCCCAGGAATTCTGGGAGTTGAAGTCCACAGGGCAAAAAGGGGTCACAGTGGCCTATCCCTGTTCTGGAGAGCTGCCAGCTCAATTGTGGATGGCCTTTCATGAGACATCAGCATCAAACAATGAGATTGAGGAATGAAAAGACTGTTCCGCTCACAATAAACAGAAGTGGATTATTTAAATTAGCATTCACAACTTGGTAGTCCTGGATTACATAGAAACCTGTACAGGTGGTCCTCGATTTACAACAATTCATTTATTGACCGTTCAAAGTTACAACATCACTGAAAAAAGTGACTTAGGACCGTTTTTCACACTTTCACCAACCGTTGTAGCATCCCCATGGTGGATTATTGACATCTGGACGCTTGACAACTGACTCACATTTATGACGGTTGCAGTGTCCCTGGGGGTCATGTGATCCCCTTTTGCGACCCTTCTGACAAGCAAAGTCAATGGGGAAGCCAGATTCGCTTAACGACCGTCTTACTATTTAACAAGTGCTAAATACAGCAAGAAAAGTCGTAAAATGGGGGCAAAATTCCCTTCACCAATTTCTCACTTAACAACGTAAATTTGGAGGTCAATTGTGGTCGGAAGTTGAGAACTACCAGAATATTATTCCTTTTGGGAAAATTTTGGGAAAAACTGATAGTTTTTGGTCGTAAGTTGAGGACTACCTGTGTTTATATTTTTATTACATTTTTCCCCCCTCAACAACGTTAGCTTATCACTTCCTGGCTGATTTTCTGTTAACCTTTAATTCACAAATGGCTCTTTCTAAACAAAAGAGTCAAACGCACAAACAAACACACACACACACCTCTCTGGAAAAGAGTGATGGGCTTTACCTTGTAAGAGGGCAAAAAGCACAAAACCCCACGTTGTACCGTCCGACAGACTGACAGCAAGAGCTCACCGACTTCATCTTGAAACTCAAACGTTTCCGTGTGCTGGAAAGTTGCCCGTAACTCCCTGTGTTTCGGGCCGGCTCCAATGGTACCGACCCAGACCTGTTGGGATATTGATTTGGACATTGGTAAGCAAATTTCATTCAGGAATGAAATTCCCAGGATGAAGAAAACGGCAAAGCCAGCATTTAAAAGAGATTAATAATAATAATAAAGTTGGAAGGGACCTTGGAGGCCATCCAGTCCAACCCCCTGCTCAGGCAGAAAG
>NW_015389539.1:68678-85008 GCF_001527695.2 Protobothrops mucrosquamatus
CTGGTTAATTGTTCTAACTGTCAGGAAGTTTCTCCTTAGTTCTAGGTTGCTTCTCTCCTTGATTAGTTTCCATCCGTTGCTTCTTGTCCTGCCTTCAGGCGCTTTGGAGAATAGCTTGACTCCCTCTTCTTTGGGGCAGCCCCTGAGATATTGGAAGACTGCTATCCTGTCCCCCCTCGTCCTTCTCTTCGTTAAACTACACATACCCAATTCCAGCAACCGTTCCTTATATGTTTTAGCCTCCAGTCCCCTGATCATCTTTGTTGCTCTTCTCTGCACTCTTTCTAGAGCAGTGGTTCTCAACCTGTGGATCGGGACCCCATTTGGGGTCGATCGACCATTTCACGGGGGTCGCCAAGCAAGGCTGTCTGCCATTTTTTCCTCCTTTTCCGGCGGGTGCCTTACCTCCCTTGGGCTGGGCCAGCTGGTGGTCAGCCTGCTCCGTTTCTGCCGCTTGCCAGCTATGCCTCGGCCGGCGCAGGGGGCTGAACCACGGATGCGTGGCGCTCCCGGGCAGGGAAAGTCCTCGACTTACGACCGGTTGGGTAGTCCTCGACTTACAACCGGGTTAGTCCTCGACTTACGACTGGTTTAGTCCTCGACTTACGACCGGTTTAGTCCTTGACGTACGACCGGTTGGGGTCGCGGCATTAAAAAGATTGAGAACCACTGTTCTAGAGTTTCAACATCTTTTTTACATCGTGGTGACCAAAACTGGATGCAGTATTCCAAGGCATTGTAAAGTGGTATTAACACTTCACGTGATCTTGATTCTATCCCTCTGTTAATGCAGCCTAGCACTGTGTTGCCTTTTTTTGGCAGCTGCAGCACACTGAGTGAATGAACCTCAGAATGTATCGGCTGCTGAATGAAGGGATCTTACCTGTGAATTTCTAATGACATGGTTCGCTTCAAGCTGAATGGAGAAGTTCACCCCGAGCTCGGATGAAAAGGAATCCATTGGAGAAAGCGT
The DNA here is from genome assembly GCF_001527695.2 of Protobothrops mucrosquamatus. Lineage (NCBI taxonomy): Eukaryota > Metazoa > Chordata > Lepidosauria > Squamata > Viperidae > Protobothrops > Protobothrops mucrosquamatus. The sequence continues at coordinate 69,652 of NW_015389539.1, forward strand.
TCCCGAGGTTAAAACGATGGATCTGACCACACTGCTTAAATTGGAGAAGGCCTACAGAAAATAAACACACAAAACATTTCCACGTTTGTTGCTTTCAAGTGCAGATCCTTAAATCCCCAAAACGTCCCTACAAGGCAGTCCTCGATTTACTACAGTTGAGAGCGGAATTTTCGTTGTTAAGCAAGGCAGTTTTTACGTCAGTCACAGCCAATTTTACAACCTGTTTTGCCATAGTCAATAAGCAAATCATCTGCATTTGTTAGGTTAATAATGTGGTTTGAGTGGTTGAAACGCTGGGCAGTGTCATGCAATGGGTGGAAACTAACCAAGGAGAGAAGCAACCTAGAACTAAGGAGAAACTTGCTGACAGTGAGAACAGTTAACCAGGGGAACAACCTGCCTCCAGAAGCGGTGAATGCTCCAACACTGGAAGTTTTTAAGAAGAGACTGGACAGCCATTTGTCCGAAATGGTATAGGGTCCGAAATGGTATATGAGCAGGGGGTTGGACTAGATGACCTTCAAGGTCCCTTCCAACTTTACTACTACTACTACTACTACTACTACTACTACTACTACTACTACTACTACTACTATTATTATTATTATTATTATTATTATTATTATTATTATTATTATTATCCTGCCCTGGACCTTCTCTGGAGGCGAGTTCAGAGGAGGAGGGTGAGTTTGAGTCGGCAGAGGAAAGCGCGCAGCCGAATACTGCTTAGGATCGGGGTTCAGAGAATGCTAACCTGATGGAGCAGGTGCCCCCCACCCTTTTCAATGAGGAGGAGGTGGAGTTCACACCTCCTCCTGTTCCAAGGTCACGTTGAGCAGAAAGGAGGCAGGCACAATGTGGATCAGCGAGACTATTCGCGAGGAGGCAACCTTGCCTCTCATGAAGGGTTGCACTGGCGTTACCTACAGTAGTGGCCAAAATTGTGGAAACCTTTTGGGAAAAGTGTATTTTTGAGGTTTGATGGCTAATAACACCACTTTTTTGGGCAGTAGTACCATAAAATTATATATCAATGGAAAGATAATTTAATCAAGAATGTAATGCAACAAAGTTTGTTCAATTATCTGTACTGTGAAAGTTGGACCATAAGAAAAGCCGAGCGCCAAAGAATTGAGGCCTTTGAACTATGGTGCTGGAGAAGACTCCTGCGAGTCCCCTGGACTGCAAGGTGATCAAACTGGTCAGTCCTAGAGGCGATCAGCCCTGACTGCTCTTTAGAAGGCCAGATCCTGAAGTTGAAACTCAAGTACTTTGGCCACCTAATGAGGAGGAAGGACTCACTGGAGAAGAGCCTGATGCTGGGAAAGATGGAGGGCAAGAGAAGAAGGGGACGACAGAGAAGGAGGTGGCTGGATGGAGTCACTGAAGCAGGAGGCGTGAGCTTCAATGGACTCCAGAAGATGGTAGAGGACAGGAAGACCTGGAGAAACGTCGTCCATGGGGTCGCGATGTGTCGGACACGACTTCACAACTAAAAACAACAACAAAACAGCTTACCACAGCTGGATTCAAGCACCAGAAGTTGAGTCTGTTTACGGCCGTTTTACGTCGTGATCTTTTCCGAGGACGGGCCAAGAAACCGTCTTTATCCAGAATCTCAGGTGGGTTTTCATTCATCCAGATGAAAGTTTGCTGCAGGGCAATTCGGTAATCGTCGGCAAATCTAAGGAGAAGCAAACTGAAAATGTAGACAAATCCCTGAAACGTATTGAATTAGGAGGACCGCAATTGGTAGAAACTGGAGAAAAAAGAAGGGCAGTGAAACCTTTACTGACCTGTGGTTTTCTTTGAAAAGATAGTGGATGACCATAAAGAGACCTTTTAGGATAAATTGAGTCGAAGGACTTATAACTGGAATGGAAACCGGTTGGTCTAACCCAGAAAACTTTTCTTCCTTTTCAAGCACAGTGTGAAGATGTTTCTAGGAAAGAGCAAAACGGTTAAGGAGGGACTTTAAAGAGCCTGCATAATTATTCCACGGGGATGGGGCTCCTCTGTTTCCACTGCATTCAAAAGAACAAGAATCGCAACAATATGCATTAAGAAAGGCCCGCCAAACGTTTTGAAGACCAGTCCCACCAATACTGACAGGGCTGGTTGCTAGTATATCGACAGAGAGTAAACCCTACTCCCGTGGTGGCGAACCTATGGCACGCGTGCCACAGGTGGCATGCAGAGCCCTCTCTGTGGGCACGCGCGCCCTCACCCCAGTCCTAGGCCTTCAGCTGGGTTTTATAAAACCTTTTCGCTTTAGGCCTCCGCCGAGGCTCAATCAATCAATTTCAACTTCTCGCGGGAAAAAAAAAGATCTCGCAAAGTTGGAATTGATTGATTGAACTTTTTAGTCCCACCCAGTCTGCCGTTACCACCGAAGCCACGCCCACCCAATGGGCCATGCCCACCCAATGGGTCACGCCCACCCAATGGGCCACACCCACCCGGCACTGACAATACATAAGTGGGTTATGGGTTGCAGTTTGGGCACTCGGTCTCTAAAAGGTTCGCCATCACTGCCCTACTCCCTTCTAGCACTGATGATGTAACCTAGTTGGGTCATGAAACATGTGCAAGAAAACAACCAAGCTCAGAGAGCACCAAGGACTCCACAGTCCTCCTCTTCCTCTTCCTCCTGCTCCTCTCTCTCTCTCTCTCTCTCTCTCTCTCTCTCTCCCCTCACCTCACCTCACCTCACCTCACAGGGTTGTTGTGAGGAAAATAGGAAGAAGGAGTATTAGATATGTCAGCCGCCTTGAGTTACTTGTGAAAAAAAAACCAATAAAGGCGGGATACACAGAAATAAGATACATGAATAAAATAAACCCTGAGCTACAAATAGGCACTTCTATTAGTATTTAATTAATGAATTGATTACTAGGTTTCTACAGAGCAAAATCCAAACAATTTAAGAATATTGTGCAAATTTGTTTTAGCCAGATGAATGTTAATACAGGTAGTCCTCGACCTAAGATCACAATTGAGCCCAAAATTTAATGTTGTTAAGTGAGACATTTGTTAAGTGAGTTTTGCCCCATTTTATGACTTTTCTTGCCACAGTTGTTAAGTGAATCATTGCATTTCACAAGTTATGTGAATCTGGCTTCCCCCATTGACTTTGCTTGTCAGACGGTCACAAAAGGGGATCACAGCAACGGTCATAAATATGAACCAGCTGCCAGGCGTCTGAATTTTGATCACGTGATCATGGGGATGCTGCAAAGGTCGTAACTATGAAAAACGGTCATAAGTCACATTTTTCAGTGCCGTTGCAACTTTGAACAGTCACTAAACGAACTATTGAAAGTTGAGGACTACCTGTAGGCTGTTTTTACCATTGAGTTCCAAAACAGTTTTGAAGATGGCATCTTCAAACTGATTTTCATGTATCGTTAAAAATTCCTACCTGTAAAAGGGGAAATAAGGCCACTGTAATTCCCATTTCATGCAAAATGGCCACCATTTGACTTCCGCTCCAGACTTTGCTTGAGGTCTCATAACCGCTCTGGATCAGCTGACTGCAGGCAACCCTTAACCAACTGCAAAACAGGCAAATTTTATAGAATAGAGTAGAATGGAATAGAATGAAATAATAAGAATGGAATGGAATGGAATGGAATGGAATAGAATAGAATAGAATAGAATAGAATAGAATAGAATAGAATAGAATAGAATAGAATAGAATAGAATAGAATGAAATAATAAAGTAGAGTAGAGTAGAGTAGAGTAGAGTAGAGTAGAGTAGAGTAGAGTAGAGTAGAAGGAACAGAATAGAATGAAATAATAACAATAGAGTAGACTAGAGTAGAGTAGAGTAGAGTAGAATCAGGAAGAATAGAATGGAATGGAATGGAATGGAATAGAATGGAATGGAATAGAATAGAATTCATTTACTAAACAAATTTAGATGACCACCAAGTAACACAATCATTTCCACCTCAAACTCCCGAAGCTCATTTTCACTCCACTGCTAAGTGCTCTTCACTTACTTTGTCAGACTGTAGCACACAGCACGCAAAGGCTCGTGGTCGTTCGACCTAATGTGGTTGTTCACCATCGCGTCCAGCTCCTCTCGTGCCAATATGAGCTGTTCCTCCGTCACGTTATAGCTGGCCGACTCCCGTGCACAGTCCTCAATATTATGAGCTTCGTCTAAAATCAGCACCTGACCTTTCAGCTCAATTTCCATCTGCAAAAATTGAAATCAATTAGTTTATCAATTAGCAAAAGCAGCCTTCTTTTTATTTGGAAATAATAATAATAATAATAATAATAATAATAATAATAATAATAATAATAATAATAATAATAATAATAATAGGCACCTTGGGTGCAATCCCAAAACAACTGGAGCACCACTTGAACACCATTGGCATTGACAAATTCGCCATCAGTCAATTGCAAAAGGCGGCCTTACTAGGAACTGCTTCCATCCTGCGACGAGATCTGTAATACCATCAAACATCCACATCTGCCTATCCCAGATCCTTGAGAAGGACTCGATAGGTGGACAAAAATGCCAAATCCTGTCTGAACATCTGGCTGACTGTGCGATGATCCATAATAATAATAATAATAATAATAATAATAATAATAATAATAATAATAATAATAAAGTTGGAAGGGACCTTGGAGGTCATCTAGTCCAACCCCCTGCTCAGGCAGGAAACCCTATACCATTTCAGACAAATGGCTGTCCGGTCTCTTCTTAAAATCTTCCAGTGTTGGAGCATTCACCGCTTCTGGAGGCAGGTTGTTCTACTGGTTAATTGTCCTCACTGTCGGGAATTTTCACCTTAATTCCAGGTTGCTTCTCTCCTTGATTAGTGTCCATCCGTTGCTTCTTTTCCTGCCTTCAGGTGCTTTGGAGAAGAGCTTGACTCCCTCTTCTTTGGGGCAGCCCCTGAGATAGTGGAAGACTGCTATCGTGTCCCCCCTCGTCCTTCTCTTCATTAAACTGGACATGCCCAATTCCAGCAACCGTTCTTCAAAATTTGATTGCTTGGCATCCAACGTGTATTTACAACGGGTGCAATAGCCTGGGGTCGTGTGACCGTCATTTACAACTAAGCCGTGGTGGCGCAGTGGTTAGAATGCAGTACTGCAGGCTACTTCTGCTGACTGCCGGCTGCCTGCAGTTCAGCAGTTCAATTGTCACTGGCCCGAGGTTGACTCAGGCCTCCATCCTTCCGAGGTCGGTAAAATGAGGACTCAGATTGTTGAGGGCAAGAGGCTGATTCTGTAAACTGGTTAGAGAGGGCACTGTGAAGCGGTATATAAGTCTAGGTGCTGTTGCTATTGCTTCCTTCCCTTCTTTCTCTCCCTCTCTCCCTTTCCTTCCTTCCTTCCTTCCTTGTCATGGTGATGCAATGATTAAAATGCAGCATTCAGGCAAAAACTCTGCCCACTGCCAGGAGTTCGATCCTGACCAGTCCAAGGCTGACTCGGCCTTCCATCCTTCTGAGGTCAGTAAAATGAGGACCCAGATTGTTGGGTTACAGAGGCTGACTCTGTAAATCGCTTAGAGAGGGCACAGTGAAGCGGTATATAATAATAATAATAATGATAAAGGTGGAAGGGAGCTTGGAGGTTATCTAGTCCAACCCCCTGCTCAGGCAGGAAACCTTATAGCATTTCGAACAAATGGCTGTCCAGTTTCTTCTTAAAAACTTCCAGTGTTGGAGCATTCACCGCTTCTCAGCTGGTTTCCAGCAAGCAAAGGCAATGAGAAAATCCACACGCGTTTAAAGGCCACGTGATTCACTTAACAACTGCCCTGATTCACTTAGGAACCATGGCCATAGAGGTCATAAAAATGGGTACAACTCATTTAAAAATCTCCTTGCTTCACAAGGGAAATTCAGACCTCAATTGTGCTTGTAATTCGTGGGCTACCAATGTTACGGGTAATCCTCAACTTATAACCACAATTTCTGTTGTTAAAAAAGACAGGCTTTAAGCGGTTTTGCCCCACTTTATGACCTTTCTTGCCACAATTAAGTGAATCACCGCTCTGAAGTTATTCACACGGTTGTGAGGTGGATCTGGTTTCCCCATTGATTTCACTTGTCAGAAAGTCGCAAAAGGGGATCACGTGACTCCGGGCCACTGCGACCGTCGTAAATACAAACTCCTGACAGTGAACAGAGTTTGCCTGCAATAGTAATAGCAATAGCACTTATAGACTTATATACTGCTTTACAGTGCTTTATTGCTCTCTAAGCAGTTTACAGAGTCAGCATATGCCCTGCCCCCAACAATCTAGGTCCTCATTTTACCAACCTTGGAAGGACGGAAGGATGAGTCGACCTTGAGCCAGGATCGAACTCCTGGCAGTGGGCAGAGTTTGCTTGCAATATTCCATTCTAACCACTGCACCACCACCACAAGTTAGTAACACAGTTATTAAGTGAATCTGGCTTACCCCATTGACTTTGCTTGTCAGAAAGTCACAACAGGTGGATCACAAGACCCCGGGACATTGTGACCGTCATAAATATGAACCAGTTGCCAAGCATCCGAATTTTGACCACGTGACCGTGGGGACGCTGCAGTGGTTGTAAGTGTGAAAATGAGTCATAGGTCATTTTTTCCATTGCCGCTGTAACTTCGGTCACTAAACAAATGGTTTTAAGTCGAGAACTATCTATATTATGGTATTACACTCCAAAGAATCTGCTTGCTTTTGCCTAAGAACTCTCTGTACGGGGCAGTTCAAACTTTTTTTCCCCCCTCCTTCCTCTTACAACACATTGGATCTAATATAAAGTAAATGTTCCTCTTTGTGAGAGATTTTGGGGAAACTGGCACAGGAAGAGGAGAGGGAGCAGACGTAAACAATCCAGGGACAGGGAATGAATTATTTGATGGCTTATCTCCTAAATTGCGAGACAGACCAAGGGGTGATGAACCCAGGATAAAACATTTCTAATAATTGTCCCAAAGATGCTTTTTCAGCAGGCAACTGGACTTTCTTGTTTTTCTTTGAAGACGTTTTGCTTCTCATCCAAGAAGCTTCTTCAGCTCTGACTGGGATGGTGGGGAATGGAAGGATTCATACTCCTTGTAGACAGCTGGTCATCTGCATTCTTTTAGAGCAGGGGTCTTCCAACTTGGCCCTTTGATGACTTGTAGACTTCAACTCCCAGAATTCCTCAGCCAGGAGTTCTGGGAGTTGAAGTCCACAAGTCATCAAAGGGCCAAGTTTGAAGACCCCTGTTTTAGAGAGTCATTAAAGCCATTTGGAGGTTTACCTGTGTTCTCACGGACACCAAGGAATATTCTGTTGCCTGCTCTCAAAAGTGTACACACACATAACACACACACAAACTTGCTATATACCAGATGTCCCCAACCTTTTGGGCACCAGAGACCGGTTCCGTGGAGAAAGTTTTTTCCATGGACTAGAGAGTGCGTGGTTTTGTGTGCTGCCTGCATCCCACGGATGGGGCTTTGCTTGTTTGTGCAGCCCGGTTGCTGGCCCAGTACTGGTCCATGGACCGGAGGTTGGGTACCCCTGCTATATACAACATATGTATAAACCAACAGCCTTACATATAAATGCATATAAATATTAATCACTGTCCATCTTGAATACATGATGAAGCTTGAGAGTTAACAAGGTTGATGTTATTTGGAACATTGTGAATGCTCCAAGACTGGAAGTTTTTAAGAAGAGACTGGACTGTCTGAAATGGTATAGGGTTTCCTGCCTGAGCAGGGGGTTGGACTAGAAGACCTCCGAAGTCCCTTCCAACTCTATTTATTATTATTATTATTATTATTATTATTATTATTATTATTATTATTATTATTATTATTATTATTATTATTATTGATCATCGCACAGTCAGCCAGATGTTCAGACTGGATTTGGCATTTTATCTACCTATCGAGTCCTTACCAAGGACCTGAGATAGGCAGATGTGGATGTTTGATGGTATTACAGATATCGTCGCAGGATGGAAGCAGTTCCTAGTAAGGCCGCCTTTTGCAATTTAATGGCGAATTTGTCAATGCCGATGATGGTGTTCAAGTGGTGCTCCAGTTTGGGGATTGCACACCAGGCGCCTATTACTATTGGTACCACCCTTGCTTGCCTTTGCCACAGTCTTTCTATTTCTATTTGTAGGTCTTTGTATTTTTTTATTTTTATTATTATTATTATTACTGTTGTTGTTGTTGTTGTTGTTATGGATGTTCTGCTTCGGATACCATGGAGCCCCCCCCCCCCCAGAAGGTAGCAAGGAAAACAGGTCACGAACAGAATGTGTAGCGTCCCAGACAATCCTGGGAAAAGATATTCATACTTACGCTTTCTCTTATCTGAGAGTCCAAAAGGTAGTTGTATGGACAGAACACAATCTCGGCATACGCCATTAGCTCGCGAGCGGCAAAGTAGGCGCAGGATCGGAGTTTCTTTCCCAAGCGCACCAATTCTTCCAGATCCCAAGTCTGATGTTTTCTATCTGCCGACGGTATCGAGAGACGCTCGGTCAGCCTATGGGCTCCGTGATAAAAAGAACAAGACACGCCCTGGAAACAGACAATTGAGAATTTATTTATTTTTTTAAAAAAAACAGCCACGAACCTTCATGTGCAGGTAGTCCTCGACTTACAGCCGTTCATTTAGTGACTGTCCTAAGTTAGAACGGCCCTGAAAAAAGTAACGTAGGACTGTTCATCACATGATCATTGCAGCGTCCCCACGGTCACGGGATCAAAATTCGGGCATTTGGCAACTGACTCATATTTATGACAGTTGCAGTGACCCCCTTTTGCGACCTGCTGACCAGGAAAGTCAATGGGGAAGCCAGATTCGCTTAACAACCGGGTTACTAATTGAATCACTGTAGTGATTTACTTAACAATCATGGCAAGGAAAGTCGTAAAATGGGGCAAAACTCACTGAACAAATTTCTCACTTAGCAACAAAAATCCTGGGCTCAGTTGTGATCGTAGGTCGAGACTACCCGTATAGGGTCTCCTGCTCGAGCCAGGCGGGCGGGTTGGACTAGAAGACCTCCCAGGTCCTTTCCAATTCTGTTATTCGGAAATCACACTCACCTCTTTTCCTTCCAGCAACTCTGAGCACTTTTCATTCTTGTTGCTCCCTCGGGAGACCCGTGGATGGACGCAGGAATACTCCCTACTTGACAGAATGGTCATGCGAACGCTTGAGTAGCGAGTCCGGTGCAGCTCCTTCACAATCTGAGCTATTTGCTTGTGAGTTCGGGTGCCGAAAAATATTTTGGGGATCGGCAACTTCCCTCCATTCTCCTTCTTAGCCTCGGCAGCATTTTTGGTGTTTTGCTCAAGGTCGAAGCAAGAACACTTGGTGCAGGGAGTGGGAGGCTGTAACTATGGGGGGGAAAAAATCCCATTAAAGATACTAATTTGGCAATTTGGCAAAAACTGGATGGAAGGGTCAGTCACTGCAATCCTACTGGACCAATTGGGAGTGTGCAGTTTGTTTATGTGATTTATATTCCACTGTTATTATTTTTTATAAACCACTCAAGACAGCAAACGTATCAAATGCTTCGTCTTCCTCCTCTTTTCCTCACAACAGCCCTGTGAGGTGAGTTGGGCTGAGAGAGTGACTGGCCCAAGGTGACCCAACTGGGTTTCATGCCTAAGGAGGGACTAGAACTCACACCCTCTTGGTGACCGACCCAAAGTCACCCAGCTGGCTTTCATGCCTAAGGCAGGACTAGAACTCATTGTCTCCTGGTGATTGGACCAAGGTTTCATGTCTAAGGCGGGGCTAGAGCTCTCAGTCTCCTGGTGATTGGCCCAAGGTCACCCAGTTGGCTTTCATGTCTAAGGCGGGTCTAGAACTCTCAGACTCTTGGTGATTGGCCCAAAGTCACCCAACTGGCTTTCAAGCCTATGACGGGTTTAGAACTCTCAGTCTCCTGGTGATTGGCCCAAAGTCACTCAGGTGACCCTGAGGACACGGGTAAGCCTCCAGGTGGCATCAATGACTCTCTAAAACAGTGGTTCTCAACCTTTTTAATGCCGCGACCCCCAACCGGTCGTAAGTCGAGGACTAAACCGGTCGTAAGTCGAGGACTAAACCGGTCGTAAGTCGAGGACTAAACCGGTCGTAAGTCGAGGACTACCCAACCGGTCGTAAGTCGAGGACTACCCAACCGGTCGTAAGTCGAGGACTTTCCCTGCCCGGGAGCGCCGCACATGCGTGGCTCTGCCCCCTGCGCCGGCCGAGGCGTAGCTGGCAAGCGGCAGAGACGGAGCAGGCCGACCACCAGCTGGCCCAGCCCAAGGGAGGTAAGGCACCCGCTGGAAAAGGGGAAAAAAATGGCGGACAAAAAAAATGGCGGACGGCCTTGCTTGGCGACCCCTGTGAAATGGTCGATCGACCCCAAATGGGGTCACGACCCATAGGTTGAGAACCGCTGCTCTAAAAGAAGGCAAATGACCAGCTTTCTGCAAGGAGTATAAAAATCCTTCCGTTCCTCACCATCCAGTCCGAGCTGAAGAAGCTTCTTGGATGAGAAGTGAAATGTCTTCAAAAAAAAAAAAAAAACCCAAGGAAGTCCAGTCACCTCCTAAAAAAGCACCTCTGGGACAACCATGACCTGGATGACTGAGAATCTCCATAGACATTCAGTGACCCTGTTGACCCGGAATTAGGAGACCGCATAGGAAGTATCACTTGTGAATATCTGCAGATGACCCTGCTGTCTTTGGGCACTTGCAGAGTCATGGATGCAGGGTCATGAAAGGACAGCAAGAAAAACACCCAATGTCCTAACCCACCCAGGAACGTACAATGTCTTTAGGGAAATACCCAAAGGGAACATTTGTAGCTACTTCTGCTTTCTCCCTTCTTATCTACAGTGCGCCAGACTTACTGGGTGAAATCTTTATCTTATGTGTGTTCAGCTTTGCTGGGTGGGTTGCTTATGTAATCAGAAAGAATAAATACAAGGATGTCTTGTCATTCGGGGCCTCTCTCTTTTAGAGGAGCCCGTCTTTGTTCAGCTGAATAAAAATGTAAAGCTTAAAGGCAACTTCTGGTTTCCTGTATTTGTTTTATCAAGCAAAACCCTCAGAACCCTAAAAACCCTAAAAACTGGAAGTTTTTAAGAAGAAACTGGACAGCCATTTGTCCAAAATGGTATAGGGTTTCCTGCCTGAGCAGGGGGTTGGACTAGATGACCTCCAAGGTCCCTTCCAACTTTATCATTATTATTCTTATTATTATTATTCTAGAACCTGCACAGCAACCCAGAGAGATGCTGGGTCCTTGGCTGAACGTCGTAAAGCAGAAGATGGACAGCCGTCTGTCAGACCGGCTTTAATTTCGATTCCTGCCCTGAGCTGCTGGTTGATCTCCAGGTCTAAATGGTTCCTTCCGCCTCCGGGATTCTAGCGTTCACTCTGGTCTGTGATCCTTACAAGGCCAATAATAACGGCGACAATGACAGCGAGGCCACATCATCTTCCCAGCATGAAAAAAAAATGTCACACTGACACGGAGAAGCAGACACACACAGTACTCCTGTCCAAATCCCCCTTCCCTCCATCCTCTTAATTGTAATCAGTAAGATTATCCTCCCCCACCCCACCCACCCAGCGTAAGCAAATGCTAAGTCACCGGGCGCGTTATGCTACAGTAGTCAGGATCAACTATCTCCTCGCCTGGGCTCTATGGAAAAGCGGGTTCCAATTACCCCTCGTCCCCACTCGAGCGTGTCTGGCGTTAAAAATGACAATGCAGGGTAGAACGGGCCGTCAATGCAACCCCTTCAGGAGCTGCCAGCCAAGCGGGATAAAAGGCCGGCGGACGTGCCAAAGAAACGGAGCCGTCCGCGTGGATAAAGTTACCGGCCGCGCTGGAATCGTTACATTCCTCTCTCAAGTTGCCAGAAACGGCAGATTTCATTATGTCGTCCTGCCACATTAAACAGAGGCTTCCAAATAGCCGCTCTTCTCGATATTGAATAATTACTTATTCACCCCCAAGGATAAAAGGGAGACTTGATGAATGGGCCCCCTTGTCCGCCGGCGAGAAGGAAACAGCTGACGCAGGGTGTCTATTACATACCCCGCTCTCTTGGCCTCAGTTCTGTAGTCGGACAGAAAAACTGGAACTCAAACTATGCCGCGTGATATTACAGTCGACACTTGTCGGGTTTTGTTTTGTTGGGTTTTTTTTTTTCAGAAAAGAAGGAGGAAAGATATCGCTAGGCGCACGCGGCCCTGAACACGAGCGCACAAAACTAGGGTGAAGCGCCTGCTGATTGAATGGTTGGTAGGGGTGTTTGACCCAACGGGGAACGCCTAGAGAAGGGGGACACCTGGTTAGGAACCTGTCTAGGGGGCAGGCGGTTTCAGGAAATACGGGTAGTCTTCGACTTACAACAGTGCATTTAGTGACGGTTCAAAGTTGCAACCGCACTGGGGAAAGTGACTTCACGGTGACGACCTTTGCAGCATCCCCGTGGTCACGTGATCAAAATTCAGACGCTTGGCAGCTGCTTCGTATGTCGTGGTTCCGATAGATGAGACCAGTAAAAAGAACTCCGAGGCTAAAAAGCTTCCTTAAAGAACATATTTATTTGGCTACATAATATCGGCAGGGTCAAAAGTGAACCCAAGACTGAAATACCGCCCCACACACTAAGGTTACAAAGTTACAAGTGAAACTTCCCACCCGTTATAAATCACATTCTCCAATTAACAACTTGCATGGGCTTTCTAACGAAAGATACAACCCGCCAAAATGCAGCTAGCAATGACCTTGGTTCCCACAGAACAATGTATTGTTATGACTTAAGATAAAACTCTCATCTCCCTACTCCCAAGTCTGTCTATGGCAGTGGTGGCGAACCTATGGCACACGTGCCAGAGGCGGCACTCAGAGCCTTCTGTTGGCACGCGTGCCACTGCCACCAGCAGCAGGTCCATCAAGCCGCCACCACCGCCCGGAGCAGGAGCCCTGCCCAGCACAAAGGAGGTAAAGCGGCCGACTAGCAAGCTCGAGTAGAGGTGGTAGAGCAGAGGTCACCAACCATTGTCGATTGGCAGACTGGAAGAAAAGAGAGGAAGAAGCATTTTACATGCGTGCGTGCACACACGGGGCCACGAGCATGCATGCACTGCAAATGGGGTGGGGCTAGTGGCTGTGTGATACTCACTAGCCCTGCCCCGTTCTTGCGTGGTGCAGTGCCTTGTACTTGCACCCTGCGGCGCGGCGGCAGCCGTGTTTGCGCCTTGCAGTACGGTGGCCCATTATTGCACCCCTGGTTTTTGCATGCCAAGAGGTGGCACTCAGAGGCGCCTCCCTGCCCCACCGAGGGCACCACAATGCTGATGCGCCCCTGGCACTTTGCGATAAATAAGTGGGTTTTGGGTTGCGGTTTGGGCACTCAGTCTCTAAAAGGTTCGCCATCACTGGTCTATGGCAACCGAAAATGAAGGGAAAATGGCTTCAGCTAATTTCGTTGTAGAGCTGACATCATATTTATGATTGTTGCTGTGTCCCAAGGCCATCTGATCCCCTTTTACGAAATTCTGACAAGCAAAGTCAAGGGGGAAGCCAGATTCACTTAACAACTGGGTTACCAACTTTAGCAACCCCAGTGATTCACTTAACAACTATGGCAAGAAAGGTCATACAATGGAGCAAAGCTCACTTAACAATAGAAATTTTGGCCTCCATTGTGGTCATAAGTTGAGGACGACCTGTAACGGAGGAATAGGGAAGGGGGAAGGACATCAGCCTGGCAACCAAATATAGGTTTGTTTGTTTATTCGTGTCAGAAGCATCACAATTAAAATAAGGCACACTATGTAATGCAAAATGTAAAATGTAAGATTAAAATATGTACTGGTTAAACAGATCATGCCCAGAAACTAGCAACGTTAATTGTGTTCTGTCGTGCTGTGATGAGGTTCTCAAGTGTACATTGATCAGGACACAAAAGGAAGGTATACATAGGTGTTGTTGTCTGTGTGTCACCACGATCAAGGATGAAACTTTGGCAGCTATGTGCCTCTGCGTTTCAACTGCCTTTAGATTGAGGGGGGGAGGTGTTACTTTCAAGTGGGTAAGATGGAGAAACGAAACTTCTTTGATTCAGCTGCAGACGGTGGGAGCCCGAAGCCTTGTCAAGGACACCAGAACAGATGTGGATTTGAAGGAGACGGTTCCCATAAAAAAAAAATGAACTTGTTAATATGGATTACGTAAGACGTTGGGGGTTTGGCTGGGAAAATTATTGTTTAAGCTTATGAATTGGTGTTGGGACCTCAGAGTTAGTTTTGCTTCGGCATAACCAAGCAATGTATTCAATAAACAGTAAGATTTTTGGAAACGGAATGAACCTGGAGTTTTATTTGGATTCTCGAGCTGGGTGTTGACACCCTGCCTAAAATCACAGAATAACCCTAAACGGATCAACTGTCCAGTTTACCAGATCGATCAATTATCTATGTCTGGCAATTTCCTAAAGAAGAAGGCACAGTTTTACATGAAAAAGATTTCATGTGTAATTATTGATATTATCTCGGGAAGCTGGGAAAGATGCATGCCTCCAAACAGAGGAAGCCTATGTTAATGTTGTGATTTTTTTCCCTCCTAAACAGAAGAGTGCTTTATTACAAGTTCATTAGGTCAGGGCTTTTCAACCAGTGGTACGGGTACCACCTGTGGTACATTGGCACCTGGCAGGTGGTATGCGACCATCCTAGAAAAGTGGTAGCGGGGGAGGGGAATGAGCTGAACAGGTGGCAGCACCGCATAAGCCTGAGCAAGAGATGGCTGGAGCTGCAGGGCTATCAGGGCTCAGCCGAAGCTCCAGGATCAGTGCCAGGCTCCAGCTGGAGCTTGGCGCTGATCCTGGTGCTTCTGCTGAGCCCTGAAGAAGCACCAATAAGCTGGAAAGCAGCACTGATCCTGGCATTTCTGCTGAGCCCAGAAGAAGCATCGATCAGCTGGAATGTTGCAGCATCTCCAGGGTCTTGTGATTTACATTCAGATGCTTGGCAACTGATTCATATTTATGATGGTCACAGTGTCCCAGGGTCATGTGAAGTGACCAAAACCTGCTGCAACCACCCAGCAGACGGGGGGGAATAAAAACCATACACCCCCCCACCCCACCCCCGCTGCCAATCCCCAACAGAAATGCTCACAACAATGAAAACCTCGGACAGGAGGAAGAGCGCCACCGGGCAGGCAGGCAGGTTTCTTGCTAAGCTGTGGCTTGGGGGGCACTTTTTTCAGTGCCATTGTAACTTCTCAACAGTCACTAAGCGAACTGTTGTAAGTCGAGGACTACCTGTACTTTTTTCCTTTTTTTTTTTTTTTTG
>NW_015389539.1:85067-111875 GCF_001527695.2 Protobothrops mucrosquamatus
GCTCACAACAATGAAAACCTCGGACAGGAGGAAGAGCGCCACCGGGCAGGCAGGCAGGTTTCTTGCTAAGCTGTGGCTTGGGGGGCACTTTTTTCAGTGCCATTGTAACTTCTCAACAGTCACTAAGCGAACTGTTGTAAGTCGAGGACTACCTGTACTTTTTTCCTTTTTTTTTTTTTTTTGGTCATCAAGTTTTTGACACCTTGCTAGGCGACTGGTGGTACTCGGATATTGCCATATCCTAAAAGTGGTACAATGGGTGAAAAGCTTGAAAAGCACTGCATTAGGTACTTGCTTTCCAAGAAAGAGACCCTGAACAAGGGACAAACAAAAGTTTTTAAGAGAGGTTGAGAGCAAGATAGGAAGAAAAAAAATTGGCTTGTGGTGATGGAGAAGGCTCCTGCACATTCCTTGGAAAGCAAAAGGGACTAATTAACAAGAAAGTCCTGGAGCGCATAATATCAGATATTTTACTGGAAGGGAAAAAAATCGCACAACTGTGTCTCACTTATTTTGACCATGTCGTGCAGGGAAATTCACCGGAGAAAGCAATTACGTTGGGAAGAGTTAGTGGAAAAAGGAAACGAGGCCGCCAAAGAACAAGGTGGCTGGACACCATCAAAGCTGATACTAGTCGGAGAACAGAACAACTCAAAGAAGCAGTGCAAGATGGGAAGACATAGGTCAGGGGTAGGCAACCTGGGCTCTTTTATGACTCGTGGACTTCAACTCCCAGAATTCCTGAGTCGGCATGGCTCAGCATGGAAACCTCTCCCTTTCTCCTCAGCATGGCTGGCTCAGGAATTCTGGGAGTTGAAGTCCACCAGTCATAAAAGACCCAAGGTTGTCTACCCCTGGTCTAGGGCAAGGGTCTTCAAATTTGGTCTTTTATGACTCGTGGACTTCAACTCCCAGAATTCCTGAGCCAGCATGGCTCAGCTTGGAAACCTCTCCCTTTCCCCTCAGCATGGCTGGCTCAGGAATTCTGGGAGTTGAAGTCCACGAGTCATAAAAGAGCCAAGGTTGCCTACCCCTGACCTAGGGAGACCATCTGAATAGAATAGAATCGGACACAATTGAATGAATAACATCAATATCATCAGGGGAGGGAGAATGAGAAGGAAAAACTTGTGGGCCACCCGTGCCATCCCCTCCACTCACAAACCCTGACCATCCCTGTCCTGTCAGTGAACCCACAGACAATCAAACAAACAAACAAAAAATCCCTCACATCTTTCCATTCCTTACACCTAGGCTGGAATTGACTACGTATATCTCCTCTTAGGAGCTAGGCAAACCCCGAAGTGAGGAGTTATTACCTTTGAAGTATATTTATCAGTATTCAACTAGAGCAGGGGTAGGCAACCTTGGCTCTTTTATGACTCGTGGACTTCAACTCCCAGAATTCCTGAGCCAGCCATGCTGAGAAGAAATGGAGAGGTTTCCAAGCTGAGCCATGCTGGCTGAGGAATTCTGGGAGTTGAAGTCCACGAGTCATAAAAGAGCCAAGTTTGCCTACCCCTGAATTAGAGGGAGCAATTTATGTATATATCTGGGTTTGTTTGGGTTTTTTTAAATTATGCACTCCTTTTTTCTGTGGGCATGTTAGTTGTGTTTTGTTTCTGTATCCTTTTTGAGTTTGTTCTTTAATGCTGAATAAAATAAAAAAATTGATTATTTAAAAAAAAGGAACTTGGCAAATACCGGCCATTCAGTCGTAACCAAAAAAGTCCCCTCAAGCTATGGAAATCCTCTGCCACATATTCTCCCGACACACTTGTCAGGCACAAGCAACTGTAGTCTCTTAGGAATAGCCCAAGTCAGTAACTTTAACTGTTTCGAAAACCTCCCCAGACTGCTCGCCAGGTAAGGCTGCCCTGGGTCTTGGGGAAGGTCAGACTTATTATGCCCCTTGCAGCAGGGCAAGGACTCTAAGCTAGGCCCTTGTTTGACTCCTCCATCCAGCCTATCTGGCAGTTTCCCAACATCACCCAAAAAACAATACCTGGACACACAAAGAAGCAAAGGTTATCATATCCTGCAGTGTGAGCAAACTGCATTTCCTCCGACTGGATCTCATGCACCCCCGAGGCCAACACACCAACAAGCACGCTTGCACACTTCTAAAACAAAGGAGAGATCTATCTGCCTGTCTGTCAATCATCTCCTGGATCTATCTATCTCCTGGATAGATCTGTCTGTCTGTCTGTCTGTCTGTCTGTCTACCTACCTACCTATCTATCATCTCCTGGATCTGTCTGTCTGTATATCAATTCATCTGTCTGTCTGTCTGTCTGTCTGTCTGTCTGTCTGTCCGTCCATCCATCTATCTGTCATCTCCTGGATCTATTTATCTCCTGGATCTGTCTGTCTGTCTGTCTATCAATTCGTCCGTCTGTCTGTCTGTCTCTCTCTTCATATACAGTTACAGGTAGTCTTTGACTTATGACACAACTGAACTCCAAATTTCCCCTGTTAAGCAAAACAAGCATTAAATGAGTCATGCCCCATTTTACCGTCTTTCTGCCATGGTTGTTAAGTGAATCACTGCAGATGTTAAGTGAATTGTGCAATCATTAAATAAATCCGGCTTCACCCACTGGCTTTGCTTGTCAGAAGGCAGCTGGAAAAGTTACAAAGGCCGATCACATGACCTCAGGACATGGCAACCGTCGTAAATGTGTGCCAGATACCAAGAGGCTGAATTTTGATCATGCAACTGTGAAGATGCCACAATGATCATAAGTATGAGGACTGGTGGTAAGTCACCTTTTTCAGTGTTGTTATAACTTGGAACGGTCACTAAATGAATGGTTGTAAGTGGAGGACTTATCTGTATTTAAAAAACCAAGGCAATTCACACCAACCCTAATGATGTTAGCTAGCTGGGTAATGAAATGTCCGCAAGAAAACAACCAAGCTCAGACAGCACTCAAAACTCTCCTCCTGAGCTACAAATATTAATATTAATATTAATAATAATAATAACAAAGTTGGAAGGGACCTTGGAGGTCATCTAGTCCAACCCCCTGCTCAGGCAGGAAACCCTATACCTTTTGGTCATGTAACCACAGGGATGCTGAAATGGTCGTAAGTGTGAAAAATGGACGTACGTCCCTTTTTCAGGGCTGTTGTAACTTTGCAAACTGTTTTATAAATAAAATGTTGTAAGGACTACCTGTACAGAATAGCAGAGACAGAAGGGATCTTAAAGGTCATCTAGTCCAACCCCTTGCTCAGGCAGGAAACCCTATACCATTTCAGACAAATGGCTGTCCAGTCTCTTCTTAAAAACTTCCAGTGTTGGAGCATTCACCGCTTCTGGAGGCAGGTTGTTCCACTGGTTAATTGTTCTCACTGTCAGGAAGTTTCTCCTTAGTTCTAGGTTGCTTCTCTCCTTGATCAGTTTCCATCCGTTGCTTCTCGTCCTGCCTTCAGGCGCCTTGGAGAATAGCTTGACTCCCTCTTCTTTGGGGCAGCCCCTGAGATACTGGAACGCTGCTATCATGTCCCCCCTCGTCCTTCTCTTCGTTAAACTGGACATACCCAATTCCAGCAACCCTTCCTCATATGTTTTAGCCTGCAGACCTTATTGGGAAAATTCTTTCTCGAAGCCCCCAAGATATATATTATGGGGAATCAAAACTGGTTCGCCGAGAGTGCCGGGTGTGCGAAATCTCACACAAGCACACACGGCCGAGATCCCGAAGTGGCCTGATTGAAAAAAAAAAACCTTCCTTTTTTTTTTTTTGCAAAAAAAAAAATAGCCTTGGCTTCTTGATTAAGCAGCACAAAGCATCTGTTTATCCCCTGGCAGTAACCAGCAGATGAACCCAATTCAATATTTATCGAGAGCTTCACAGATCACCGCGAACCAAGCAAACATTTTAATTAAGCTGGGACTCCCTTCAAAGGCTGCATTCAGGACATCAATCAGCAGCAGCCCAGCATCAGATGTGGGTCAGGTGGCAGAAGGTAATACAAATCCACGATTCCTTCATCGCGCCGGCGGTGAGCCTGCCCGCCTCGAGAGCCAGGGCTTTCGATTCTCGCAGGCTGCCATTCTCCGGGAATGTGTAACTGAAATGCCTCGGCTCTGTTTTGTGAGGTTGGTAAGCAATATGTTCAACCACACAGGCAGGCGCATTGAGCGAGATGCTTGTCGCAGCTGTTTCTTGATACCCCGAGTGTTTGTTTCACGCTTCTCCGTTTACTGTTTACTCTCCTGCCTTGGGTACATCGGGATTCCTTCCTTCCTGCAGCTGCCGCGCCCCCCCCCGCCCCTTGTTCCTCGGAGAGGAAAGATTACAAGAGCATTCGCACTTGGGTGGGATTAATTAACAGGGGCTTGACCTGAATCTTTGTTGCCTTTTGTCCACAGGGACAATTCTACCAGTAGCAGAGACACTATTTGTAGCTCAGGGCTGGACTGTGAGGTCCTTGGTGCTCTCTGGGCTTGGGGTTTTGTTGTTTTTTTAAAGACATTTCATGACCCAACTNGACGACGACGACGACGACGACTGTGGGGTCCTTGGTGCTCTCTGGGCTTGGTGGTTTTCTTGCAGACGTTTCATTACCCAACTAGGGTAACATCATCAGTGCTAGAAGGGAGGGGGGTTTGTGGAGAGGAGGAGGAGGAGGAGGAGGACTGTGGGTCCCTTGGTGCTCTCTGAGCTTGGTGGTTTTCTTCCAGACGTTTCATGACCCAACTAGGTAACATCATCAGTGCTAGAAGGGAGTGGGGGGTTTGTGAGGAAGAAGAGGAGGTGGAGGAGGACTGTGGCATCCGTGGTACTTTCTCTGAGCTTGGTTATTTTCTTGCAACAACCCTGTGAAGTGGGCTGGGCTAAGAAAGAGAGAGAGAGAGACTGGCCCAAAGTCACCCAGCAGGTTTTCACGGCTAAGGCAGGACTCGAACTCCTGGTGCCTTAGTCACTAGATCAAACTGGCTGGCTGGCTGCTTCTCTGAATGAAAGAAACATCTGCAAGGAAAGAAGCAAGCTCAGAGAGCACCAAGGAATAACTGAAGGGAAACTGGAAGAGTGGGTCAATATATATCCACCTAGAATAGGCAAACAGGTGGCAAATAAATTTAACAAACAAACAAATAAATAAAAAATAGATGCTTAGGTTTTACTGGGCTGTCCAATCCAGGAGGCATGAAAATAGCAATAGCACTTAGACTTATATCATGGGTCTTCAAACTTGGCCCTTTTATGACTTGTGGACTTCAACTCCCAGAATTCCTGTCGGCCATTTTGATGAAACTACAGGCTTGGATCCAGACCTGGGGTCTTTAAACATGGCCCTTTTATGACTTGTGGACTTCAGCTCCCAGAATTCCTCAGCCAGGCACGGGTGCCTGGCTGAGGAATTCTGGGAGTTGAAGTCCACAAGTCATAAAAGGGCCAAGTTTGATGACCCCTAACTTATACACTGCCCCACAGTGCTTTGCAACACTCACTTTACAGAGTCGGCCTATTGCCCCCCCCACAACAATCTGTGCGACCTCAGAAGAGTGGAAGGCCGAGTCAACCTTGAGCCGGTCAGGATCGAACTCCTGGCAGTGGGCAAAGTCAGCGCTCAATACTGCATATTAACCACTGCACCACCATAGGGAGGGAGGGAGGGAGGAAGGAATAGCACTTATATACCGCTCTTAGCGCTTTACAGCCCTCTCTAAGCGGTTCACCGGGTCATCCTATTGCCCCCAACAATCTGGGTCCTCATTTTATCGACCTCGGAAGGATGGAAGGCTGAGTCAACCTTGAGCCAGTCAGGATCGAACTGCTGGCTGTGGGCAAAGTCAGCCTGCAATACTGCATTTTAACCACAGCGTCACCATGGCGAGTGAGTGAGTGAGTGAGTGAGTGAGTGAATGAGGGAGGGAGGGAGGGAGGAAGGAAGGAAGGAAGGAAGGAAGGAAGGAATAGCACTTATATACCGCTTCACAGTACTTTACAGCCCTCTCTAAGCGGTTTACAGAGTCAGCATCTTGCCCCCCAATAATCTGGGTCCCCATTTTACCGACCTCAGAAGGAAGGAAGGAAGGAAGGAAGGAAGGAAGGAAGGAAGGAAGGAAGGAAGGAAGGAAGGAAGGAAGGAAGGAAGGAAGGAAGGAAGGAAGGAAGGAAGGAAGGAAGGAAGGCTGAGTCAACCTTCAGCCGGTGAGAATCGAACTGCTGCCAGTCGGCACAATTAGCCTGCAATACTGCATTCTAATCACTGTGCTACCGGGGCTCCCAGATAGTCCTCGACTTACAACTACAACTGAGTCCCAAATTTCCATGGCTAAGCCAGACAGTTGTTAAGCCAGTTTCCCCCTATTTTGCGACCTTTCTTACCATAGTGCTTAAGTGAATCACTGCCATTGTTAAGTTAGCAATACAGGCGTTAAGTGGATCTGGCTTCCCCACTGAATTTGCTTGTCAGAAGGTCGCAAAAGGGGATCACAGGACCCGGCAACCGTCATAAATATGAATCAGTTGCTAAGCATCTGAATTTGGATCATACAACCGTGGGGATGCTGCAACAGTCAGAAGTGTTGAAAAACAGTCATGGTTGAAAGAGCTGCCTAATCAAAAGATTTCAGCTCCGTGTGAAGCTGAATCCCTCCAGCAGGCAGCCCTTTTGCTCTCAAAGAGCTGCCTACCAACCAGACTCACCCACCTGTGAAGCTGACATCCTTCAGCAGACAGCTCTTTTGCAGTGCCCACTTAATGACCTGGGAGACTGCTCAATGACCACAATTGGGAGCGCCAGGAGGGTGGTCCTGAAGCGAAGCTTTAACAACCAGGATTCTGGTCCTAATTGTAGTCGTAAATCAAGGACTACCTGTACAAAGGTAGTCAACGAATATGAGCCAGCCGTGTGCTGCAGCTGCCAAAAAACCCAACACAGTGCTAGGCTGCATTAACAGAGGGATAGAATCAAGATCATGTGAAGTATTAATACCACTTTACAATGCCTTGGTAAGGCCACACCTGGAGTACTGCATCCAGTTTTGGTCACCACGATGTAAAAAAAGATGTTGAGACTCTAGAAAGAGTGCAGAGAAGAGCAACAAAGATGATCAGGGGGCTGGAGGCTAAAACATATAAGGAACGGTTGCTGGAGTTGGGTATGGAGTTGCACCCGAAGGCAGGTCAAGAAGCAATGGATGGGAACTAAGTAAGGAGAGAACCAGGATAAATTTTCTGACAGTAAGAATAATTAATCAGTGGAACGACCTGCCTCCAGAAGTTGTGGGTGCTCCATCACTGGAAGTTTTCAAGAAGAGGTTGTCTGAAATGGTATATAGGGTCTCCTGCTTGAGCAGGGGGTTGGACTAGAAGATCTCCAAGGTCCCTTCCAACTCTGCTATTCTGTTAAAAGGTGAGCAGGTGGGCTACCTTTACTGAATGCTATCCGTTCTCTTTGACTCTCTGAAATCACCTTCACTGCCAAGTCCCAGATGCATTCAAGGGTCAACTTTACAAAACAGGCATTGTTTTCCTGATGAAAGATCCGCGCCCAGCCCAAAGAGCGCAGCACCCTTTTAACTGTGAACATACATGTAGCTCAGCTCAGCTCAAAACAACACAACCGCCAGTTTTTCCTCTCTCTCTATTCTTCTTCCCTTCTGCCGAAACGGATGACAAGTCTTTTTAACTGAATAAATATGCTTTTAATTGTTGCACTGGAAATACATGCTCTTGTGAATTGAGGACAAAAGGGGATCTCCAAAACCAACATCTGCATATTTTCAAAAGGGCCTGCTGTGTGTAGCCTTGCTTGGAGAAGTCATTGTTAGCATAAAAGAGCAGAAGAGAAAGAAAAACATCCATTAAAGGATGGATTGTCAACGAACACCAGGCTGGCACAATACACATCCGCTGTGCGCGGGATCAAAAAGGGAATAGAAGCAGAGGGTGGACCTGTGGCTTTATCCTCCTCCTCACTTTTGTCTGCTTTTCTCACAATCGTTAGAATCGCTACTAAACAGAGCTCATTTCAAGAGAAAAGATGAATGCGCAGCTGAAGGTCGGCAACTCAAAGGTAATTCCTTTCTACAAGACAAGGTAGGTCCTCGACCTACAGGCACACAACTAAGCCCAAACGTTCTGTCGCGAAGCGAGACATGTAGGTTTAAGTGAGTTTTGCCCCATTTTGACCACCTTTCCTGCCACAATCGTTAAGCGAATCGCTGCAGTTTGTCAAGTCAGTAACACGGTTGTTAAGTGAATCTGGCTTCTCCATTGACTTTGCTCGTCAGAAAGTCCCAAACCGGGGATCACGTGACTTCAGAACTCTGTCGCCGTGGTAAATGTGAGCCAGTTGCCAAGCGTCTGAATTTTGGTCATGTAACCACAGGGATGCCGAAATGGTCGTAAGTGTGAAAAACAGACATTAAGTCCCTTTTTCAGGGCTGTTTGTAAACTGTTTTATAAATAAAATGTTGTAAGGACTACCTGTACAGAATAGCAGAGACAGAAGGGACCTTAAAGATCTTCTAGTCCAACCCCCTGCTCAGGCAGGAAACCCTATACCATTTCAGACAAATGGCTGACCAGTCTCTTCTTAAAAACCTCCAGTGATGGAGCACCCACAACTTCTGGAGGCAGGTTGTTCCACTGGTTAATTGTTCTAACTGTCAGGAAGTTTCTCCTTAGTTCCAGGTTGCTTCTCTCTTTGGTTAGTTTCCATCCATTGCTTCTTGTCCTGCCTTCAGGCGCTTTGGAGAACAGCTTGACTCCCTCTTCTTTGGGGCAACCCCTGAGATACTGGAACATTGCTATCATGTCCCCCCTCGTCCTTCTCTTCATTAAACTGGACATATGCAATTCCAGCAACCCGTTCCTTATATGTTTTAGCCTCCAGTCCCCTTCCAACTCTACTATTCTGTTATATATTGTTCTCACTGTCAGGAAATTCGTCCTTCGTTCTAGGTTGCTTCTCTCCTAGATTAGTTTCCATCCGTTGCTTCTTCTCCTGCCTTCAGGTGCTCAGATACAAGATTTACTCTAGGACAGGCCATCCTTAACTTAAAACTTGAGTAGCTGTTGGAAGCTGCAACTGCACTGAAAAAAGTGATTCAAGACCATTGTTCACACTCATGACCATTGCAGCATTGCCATGGTCATGTGATCAGAATTCAGACACTTGGCAACTGGCTCATATTTATCATGGTTGCAAGTGTCCCGGGATCATGTGATCACCTTTTACAATCTTCAGACAAGCAAAGTCAAAGGGGGAGTAAGATTCACTGAACAACTTGGGTCTGATGGGATTAGCTAAAGAAAGGAACTGAGCCTGACCTTGGCCATACCCTAAAACAGGGGTAGGCAACCTTGGCTCTTTTATGACACGTGGACTTCAACTTCCAGAATTCCTGAGCCACCATGGTTTAGTATGGAAACCTCTCCCTTTCTCCTCAGCATGGCTGGCTCAGGAATTCTGGGAGTTGAAGTCCACCAGTCATAAAAGAGCCAAGGTTGTCTACCCTGCCCTAAAAGAAGGGGAAAAGGGTGCAGTCTCCAGATTTTGGTTAAGTTTATTTTTTTCCACTAAATGAGCTCCTTCCTTCCTTCCTTCCTTTCCTTCCTTCCTTCTTTCCTCCTATCTCTCTCTCTCTCTTTCTTCAAATTCACTTTGTTGTTGTTGTTGTTAGTTGCGAAGTCGTGTCCAACCCATCGCAACCCCATGGACAACGTTCCTCCAGGCCTTCCTGTCCTCTACCATCTTCTGGAGTCCATTTAAGCTCACGCCTCCTGCTTCAGTGACTCCATCCAGCCCCCTCATTCTCTGTCGTCCCCTTCTTCTATTGCCCTCCATCTTTCCCAGCATTGGGCTCTTTTCAAATTCATATAGCCACCCAACTCACGCACAGGTGACTCCAGGAGGCTTACAACGTTAAAAAAATCCACCACATAAAAACCATTAAAAGCCCATTCCTCCATGATAGCAGCAACACGATCAAACCAACTACTTCATCAGCTCCATCTCTATTCGGGGTCCCCAGGCTCGTTGTCAAAACCGCGTCTTCAGGGGCTTTCAAAAAGCAACAAGGTGGGAACCAATCGTTCCTCCAGGAGAAAGTTGTTACACAGAGAACGGGCCATGATCGACAAAGCCCTTTTTCGTGATATCCCCAAATATAAATCCCTAATAGATACGTAGGACTACAGACTAGATTTTCCTGGTGAACATGGTCAAAAGTGGACACGGCTAGGAAATCCTTTCTTACTTTCTTTTTTTTTCTCAGAGATATAAAACAAGAAGACAAAGAATAGTAGAAGATTTGTAGAGAAAAACAGTAATATAGACATCTCAAAAAATCCACTCTTCTTGATGATAAGATACTTTGAGTCACTATGAACATTTCAAAAGTAGCTTTTCTCATCCTTCAGTTGCTACTTAGAGCTTTCTGGATTTGGAAGTATACAAATGTAGGTAAATAAAACAAAAATTGAAATAAACTCAATGCTCTATTTTCTGTTCGCAATGAGTGTTGAACTATTGGGAAAACCTGACAATAATCCATCGATTCACTTTTGATTTCAAAAATCAAGTAAGATTTTGCGAATAGAAACAGAAACTATATTTTTTTGCTTCTTGAAAGCAGAAATAGTCTTCTCTTGCCAGTGGGCAATATTGTTAATCTTTAAGGAACGGTTTATAATTCTGGAGCCTGTTCAGATAAAATATTGTGTATATACAAATCTTCACACTGTGGTTTACCACGGCTATCTATATATGCCCTAACTTGCCTTAGCAATCATGGGCTTGTCTTACCATTTTTCAGGAAACTGAGCAGGTTAATGATTATTATTTTTTTAAAAGGATTTGCATCTGAAAACCAACAGCAACCCCTGCTGGTCCTCAAAATTATTTGACATGAAATTCCAAAGCTTGACAAATTTCAAGTTTAATAAATTTGTTTCAGCCTACCAACACAATTCCTCTTCTGCAAGATATGCACAGCTTAATAAATAGCACAATTCTTCCTGGGCTCCAAGATCACCACAGATGGGGACGGCAGCCAAGAAATTAAAAGACGCCTCCAGGGCCCGCCGCAGATCGCCCAAGCAGCTCAGCAGCGCCATGGCAGCCACGCCATGCAGCATCAACTGTGCGTGATGGGGTGTGAGGACAGAGTCTTGTCTACGCTGCCTGGCTGCCATGTCCTTGGCTGCGCTGCTCCACGTGGGCTACGCTCGGGGGCGACTCTCCTCCAGGGGGGCTGCTGGTGAGGAGGGGGTCGCGGGGGGAGGCAAGGCTGGGGTAACGGCACGCATGCCCACAGAGAGGGCTCCGAGTGCCCCCTCTGGCACCCGTGCCATAGGTTCGCCACCACTGTCTTAGACCTTCCAGTGGATGAATTAGACCGCCATCCCAAAGGCCCAAGTCCTCGGCAGACACAATGTCAAGAAGATCTGAACCATTGAGGGGAGAGGGCTCCAGATTCTCAGCCTGACCCTGAACAAAACCTCAAAAAGATTAAGATGGAGTGGTTAAGTAGGTCTAGGGTCACCAAATGGCTGGAAAGGTTTACTAGGGATTAATGGGTTTATTTGTGCACACAAACAGTCCTTTTTTGGTTAATCTCCAAGGATTAACAGTTGAGTCTAGGAGCTTCTCAAAAAGCAAGAACATTAAAACCAGAGTCAACATTTGGGTCTGAATTAGCTACTCTGGGGTTCCAATCCGTGACCTTTGTAACCCCTGGAGTCCGATTCTCTTAAATTACACTTTTTTGCTCACAGCTGGAGTTGTTTTTTTTTTTCTAATAACTTTGTGGCTGATCTTCTGACTGTCTCTTAATGTTTCTGATGCTCTCTTGCTTGGCAGGATGGATTTCTACTGCTTCTGTAAAACAGCTTGTAAACTGTTATCCAAAATTGCCCAGGCATTTTGCCAGCCTGAAGTGCCCTAGGAAGAAGAAGAAGAAAAAAATGCTTTTCAAGCTTGGCCACTTTAAAACACGTGGACTTCAACTCCCAGAATTCCCCAGTGGGGAACTGAAGTCTGCGTATCTTAAAACTGCCAAGTTCGAAAAACATTGCAATATAAAACCTCAAGACCCCAACACGTAACTTTCTAAGAAATTGCTACCTAATTTCTTCTAGGGGTGCCACTGTTAACTATGGCAAAAGAAATCTTGAAGATTTTTTTTTTAAAAAAAACACATAAAGAATAAGAGGGCTGATTAATTCCGCAGGGAGTAACGTGCCACTACAATCGCTGTCCATTCCTCGAGCTTAAAAGATATTTTAATATCTTTCTTTTCTGCTTAGATGGTAGCATTTTTGGGACATATTGCTCTAATGAGTACAAAAATATGAAATCACAGCTGCCTGTTCTTTAGCTGGTGATGGCCTTCACATACATCAAGTTCTTCCCAAGAACCTCCTAGATTAGACGTGTCAAACACAAGGCCCGGGGGCCGGATGCAGCCCGTGACGTGGTTTCATGTGGCCCACGAAGCCATCCTGGAAACAGTGAGGGAACGGCCCCCACTGTCTTGGCCCTGGCCCAGGCCGGCCGGGAGCCAATGTACAATTTTGTGGTGGCCATCTATGCTGAAATGCATTCAGTCTTAGCTCCACAAGGCTGTCTGGAAACAGCAAGGGACCGGCCCCTGCCATGTCGGCCTCACTCCCTGGGCGCGTGCTGGGGAAGTGTCACCCTTTGTGAGGAATGAAGGAACGCACCATTGCCTGGAAGTGGCCAGCAAATGGTCCTCGCCTATTTCACATATCCAGCTTGATGGGCTCCGGGTGAGGGGTTTCAGCAGGCTCTTCCAGTGGACCATGCCTTGGGCTTGCCCCGGTCCCGCCCCCTTCTGCCAGAGACCCTCAGATCTGTCCCACTCCTGCCCAGCCCCCCCCAGGCACCCTTGACGCAAACGATGTAGAGCTGGCCACGCCCACCCAGTAGGCCACATCCACTCCAGCCACGCTCACCCAGTAGGCTGCGCCCACCCTGGCCACACCTACCCCCCCCTCGAGGACGACCGCAATGCTGATGCAGCCCTCAATGAAATTGAGTTTGACACCCCTGTCCTAGAGATGTAATATATCAGTGTAGTATATGTTCAGATCCAAGTTAACAATTGCGTCACCTGACACCCAGCGACTCTGGATGGTTTTACAAGGAAAAGGGGTGGGGGGGAAAGGGGGGGGAGATCAGTCATCCATGCCAAAAGTCTGGATGAAGAGCCACGTGTTCAGGGCCTTTTAAAACAGAGGTCCCCAACCTTTTGGGCACCAGGGACCGGTTCCATGGAAAGGTTTTTCCGTGGACATGGTGCGTGGTTTTGTGTACTGCCTGCATCCTATGGATGGGGCTTTCCTTGTTTGTGCGGACCGGTTGCTGGCATGCCGCGGCCCGGTACTGCTCCACAGACCGGGGGTTGGGGACCCCTGTTTTAAAATACAGGTAGTCCTTTTAAAATACAGGTTCCTAAGTTATAACGGTCGTAAAGGATTTTATGGCTCTTCTGCAGTGATGAATAAGCAAACACTACGGTCGTTAAGTGAATGCCGGAGTCATTAAGCAAATGTCAAGGTCATTAAGCGAACCAAAGGCCCCAAAGCAAAAATGCCAGTTTTCATCAAGACCGTCGTAAAATACGGTCATGTGAGCGCAGGATGGTGTACACAACTGTAAATGCAGCCACCAGGCCAAGTGCCTGAACTTCAGCCGTGTCACCGCAGAGGGGGGGGGCTGACCTCTGGATCTTCAAATCCATGCAATGGGAACCCCAAAGGTAGGTCCACTNGTTTTTAAGAAGAGTGAAAAGTCACCTCTGGCAGTGTAACTTTGAACGGTCACTGAACAAATTGTTGTAAGTGGAGGACTATCTGTAGTCTTCAATTTACCACTCTACCGGAGCCTGCCCATCACCTTAGTAATTCATGATGGCTATAAAGGGGTCATCCACATAAGCGACCCGATTTTATGATCTTTTTTGCAGCAGTTGTTAAATGAATGCTACGGTCATTAAGCAAAGCCCTTGTTCGCTCTGGGGCGTTTTTGCCAAAAACCAGAAGCGAAGGTCACTTCAGATTAGCAAGATGGGCAGCATATAAATTTAATAAATAAATACATAAATAAATACAGTCTGTCTGAGGGAGATGGGTGGTTGGTTACGCAACACACACAAAATCAATCAATCACCCGAAATGTGATCAAGTGACAGGGAGAGGCATCGTAACTTTGGGGAATCCGTCATAACTTGAATAGTTGTAAGTCAAGAACAGTGGTGGGATTCAGCCGGTTCGCACCGGTTCAGTAGAACCGGTAGCTAATTTTTTGTTGACTTCGTTGAACCGGCTGATGTCCTAGCCCTTTTTCGCAAGGCCCAAAACAGACCGCCGGAAGTGGCATCCACGCAGAGAACAAGTTGTTCAGGTATTTGAATCCCACCACTGGTCAAGGACTACCTGTAACTAGAATAGGAGGCAAAATCCCAGCAATCTTTTCACATAGCTGACCTCTGAGCTCTTCCAAACCAATGCAATGTGTCTTTCTTTTTAAAATAAAAAATCTTAGTATTACCGTACTTACGGTTTTAAGTGAGGAAGGATCACTTTTTCCAAGAGTCACAGTCAATTCCCCATTTTTCCGCTGTTCGTGAACTTCCAAAGCATCCACCAGCTGGGTTCCTGTGGCCAGCCGATATCGTTTTCTCCCCTATAAGCCATGCAAACATGCCTTTGAATTCAGAAAGGCTAAAAGTCTACAAATCAATGTGTTTTTTCCTCTCCCCAAATAAAGTGTTTTTTGTCACAAAGACAAGTTATTAGAAAGAGAAACAGCAACAGAGGGCTAGGAGAATTGAAGAGATGAAGTTGTCGTTGTTGTTGTTGTTATTAACCTATGGTGTTGTTACAGTAGCCAGGAGACCCCAATGCAATTGCAGAATAGTAGTTTGGCTGCCAATTAACCATGGCGAACTCACCGTGGCCAACTTGCCATGGGACAACATGCCACGGAACAAGATTTACACTAGTATCGAAGAAATGGTGGAACAGAATCACTAAAGAAAGGACGCCAAAGGAGGGATGAAATGAAATGCGAAGGACGAAAATTAAAACAATTTATTTTAAATAACTAAATTGAATTGTTGAACTGTCCCGCAGCGAGCTACCCTGCAGCAAGTTGACGGTGGCGAGTTGTCCCATGGCAAGTGTCAAGCCCCGTGGGCTCGATATACACGGAGGAGGGGGAGACAGCTCCAGGAGGCCACCTCACAGCCAGAAGCCGGCGGTCCGATGCCGGCAACGCCGCCAGGGAGGCCGCACGGCTTGGCACCAGCGTCACCAGCAAGGGAGACCTACCGGCTGGTGTACCATCCCTGCAACCCGCGGCTCGAACCTAGGGAATCCCCGCAGCCCGCCGCTCAAGCCTAGGGATGCCAGCAGCACAGGAGATGGATTGGCGATGCCGCTGTAGGGTGGGGCGTCCCCGCGGCTCCGGCAAGAGGCTCGGAGACCCGGGCTCGGGTCTCCTCCGGGTGGCTGGTGCAGCTTGACTCCAGCGGTGCAGGCGATGAGCGGGGACACCTAGCGCAGCTCGGAACAAGGGCCGCAGAGCAGCGGAGCGGCCTCAGCACCAGCACGACTACCAAACACCAGTGGACCGAGGGGCCACGCCACAGGGGCTCACCGCGATGGCAAGAGGACAACAGGGTTCCTACCTGGAGTCTGCCGCTCTGCTACGCGTCTTCTGGCAGGGGCGGGATGGTGGGTCAGGAGGGAGGCAGGGTCTTGGGTACTGATTATCAGAACTGAACGCCGGATGGTGGCTGGGGAGGGTGGAGCTGCGGGGTGGGGAGGCTACGTAAAGCATTGGGAGCAGATCACTCCCAGTGCTGACTTTCTCCAGGTCAAAGTAAACCACATGTCAACCCGTTCCTGTCTACTGGTCATTCTTCAAGAACTGAGAAGTACGCGTGACAGCAAGTTGGTCGTGGCGACTCAACCATGAGTTGTCCCATTGTGGCTGTTCTAGGAAACGTCCGTGCGCTTCCCAAGGTACACCACAGGAGGGTGACCTGACTTCACACCAGAAAGAAAGACAAGCAGATCTTCCTGCAACGTCACCCAAGGTCCGCTACCTTCCCTGGAGCCACCTCGCAAACAGGCACCGCAACCGGGAAGGTTCCGAGCTGGCAGGAATCCGACTGCCTGCACTGAGCGCCAACCTGTCTCCCCGCTGAAGTGGTACCTATTTATCTATTCGCAGAGAACATGCTTTCGAACTGTTAGGTCAGACATGTCAAACACAAGGCCCGGGGGCCGGATGCGGCCCGCAAAGTGGTTTCATGTGCCCTGCAAAGCCATCCTGGAAACAGTGAGGGAACGGCCCCCTCTGCCTTGGCCCTGGCCCAGGCCAGCTGGGAGCCAATGTACAATTTTGTGGTGGCCATCTATGCTGAAACACATTCAGTCTTAGCTCCTCAAGGCCGTCTAGAAACAGCGAGGAACCAGCCCCTGCCACGTCGGCCCCGCCCCCCTGAGTGCATGCTGGGGAGGTGTCACCCTTTGTGAGGAATGAAGAAATGGACCATGCCTTGGCACTTGCCCCGGTCCCACCCCTTTCTTCCAGAGACCCTCAGATCTGTCCCACTCCTGCCCAGGCCCCCACAGGCACCCTTGACACAAACGATGTAGAGCTGGCCATGCCCACCCAGTAGGCCGCACCCATTCTGGCCACACATCCCCGTCCCCCCGTCAATGAAATTGAGTTTGACACCACTGTGTTAGGTGGACAGACGCTGAGGCAAGGGATGGGAGCTCACCCTGCCAGGACTCAAACTGCTGGAGCAGAAACCATCTCCAGCGTCATTCAGCCGCTGAGCCACCGTGCCTCAAGAGATGATGTCCCTGCAAAAAGCACAACGGCCGCTGGGAAAAGGTCTCTTTTTGCCCCAAGGAGCACATCGCAGGCTGCTGTGGCATGGAGAGAAAGATCTGAAGAGCAAGAGGTTGAAAAGCTGGCACAATGGGAGATGTTCTTCGCTGTAATGCACTCCAGTCATTTAGTATTTATAGCCAGTATTTGTAACCAGATTGGTAAACGAATCGTTGTGAGTCAGTAACTGTGAGAGGGACCTTGGAGTCCTAGTGGACGATCACTTGACCATGAGCCAGCAGTGTGCGGCAGCAACCAAAAAAGCTAACACAATCCTGGGTTGTATAAACAAAGGCATAGAATCAAGATCAGGCAAAGTATTAGTACCGCTTTACAAATCCCTAGTAAAACCACACCTGGAATACTGCAGCCAATTTTGTTCACCATATCACAAAAAAGATGTTGAGAGTTTAGAAAAAAATCAGAGAAGAGCAACTGATCAAAGGCCTGGAGACTAAAACATACGAAGAACGGCTGCGGGACCTGGGTTTGGCAGGGGTCGGCAACCTTAAACACTCAAAGAGCCACTTGGACCCGTTTCCAGAGAAAAGAAAATTCTCTCTCCCCCCCCCCACCCGGATCTTCTGCTCGCCTGGCAAGCTGGCTCCATGCTGTCCTCCGAGAAGCTGACACACATTCTTATTGGGCTGGCTCTCTCCTGCCCTTGGTCTGCCAGTCCTCTTTCCCCACTCAGTGTGAGTGTGTGTGTGTGTGTGAGAGAGAGAGAGAGAGAGAGAGACAGACAGACAGATAGACAGACAGAGCTGCTGCTTCCTGCTTCGACAAAGCAAAGGGAGGAGCCCCACCCAATAAGCTTGTCAGCTTGTCAGAGGACAGCGTGAGACCATTCTCTTTTTTACACACACACACACACACACACATACGCAGAGAGAGGGGGAGGGAGAGAGAGAGAGAGAGAGAGAGAGAGAGAGAGAGAGAGAGAGAGAGAGAGAGAGAGAGAGAGAGAGAGAAGGGAAGCGCAAGTGCCTCTCTCTGTCTCTGTTTCTCTCTGCAAATGGCGGAGGAGGCTGGGAGCCGGAGGAGAAGGCTCAAAGAGCCACATGTGGATCCGCAGCCGTGGGTTGCTGACCCATGGGCTAGCATAAAGAAAAGAAGAAATAGGGGAGACATGATAGCAGTGTTTTGGTATCTGAGGGGCTGCCACAAGGCAGAAGGGGTTAGGTTGTTCACCAGAGCACCAGAGGGAAGGACAAGAAACAATGGTTGGAAACTGATCAAGGAGAGAAGCAACCTGGATTTAAGGAGAAACTTCCTGACAGTGAGGACAATCAACCAGAAATCGTGGGCGCCCCATCACTGGAGATCTTTAAGAAAAGACTAGACAATCACCTGTCTGAGATGGTGTAGGTTCTCCTGCTTAAGCGGGGGGCTGGACTAGAAGACCTCCAAGGTCCCTTCCAGCTCTATTCTATATAAACACCCTGGGACACTGCAAGCATCGTAAATATGAAACAGTTGCTAAGTGGCTATATTTTGATCACGGGACCACGGGCATGCTGCACTTGTTTTAGTAGCACTGTAACTTCGAACGCTCACTAAACTAATGGTTGTAAGATGAGGACTGCCTGTGTACGTTTTTGCCAACCTGGTGCTCTGCTTCGAGTGAACGAATCCTCTTCTTTTCTACTTTGAAATCGTTGTCGCTGTCATCTTCTTCATGGGATGAGGCTTGCTGTTTGGCAGACAGTTTTGAAGCCAAGGTCGTTCGTGAGAGGCTTTCTGCAATAACAATTACATTAAAGGGAGTCTGTGAAACAGAAAACAATTTTATAAACAGAAAAACATAACCCGAAAGATAAGAAGGAAATAAAAATGGAGAACTTGTGGAGACCCTAGAACAGTGGTGGTGAACCTATGGCACAGGTGCCAGAGGCGGCACTCAGAACCCTCTCTGTGGGAACACATACCCTCGCCCCAGTTCTAGGCCTTCAGCTGGGTTTTGTAAAACCTTTTTGCTTTAGGCCTCCGCCGTGTACAAAAAAAAAAAGTTCAATCAATCAGTCAATTTCAACTTCTCGTGGGAAAAAAAAAATCTTGCAAAGTTGAAATTGATTGATTAAACTTTTTAGTCTCACCCAGTCTGCCATTACCACCGCAGCCACGCTCACCCAATTGGCCACGCCCACTCAATGGGCCACACCCACCCAATGGGCCACACCTACCCGGCACCCGAAGATGCGTAAATGGGTTTTGGGTTGCAGTTTGGGCACTCAGTCTCTAAAAGGTTCGCCATCACTGCCCTAGAAAAAGGGCAGAGCAGAGGAACAAAGATGATGAGGGGACTGGAGGCTAAAACATGTGAAGAACGGTTGCAGGAATTGGGGATGTCTAGTCTAAGGAAGAAAAAGAAGAACTAGGGGTGACATGATAGCACTGTTCCAATATTTCAGGGGCTACCACAAAGAAGAGGGGGCGGTCAACCTTTCCTCCAAAGCACCTGAAGGAAGGAGAAGAAGCAACGGATGGAAACTAATCAAGGAGAGAAGCAACCTGGAACTAAAGAGAAATTTCCTGACAGTGAGAACAATTAACCAGTGGAACCACCTGCCTCCAGAAGCGGTGAATGCTCCAACACTGGAAGTTTTTAAGAAGAGACTGGACAGCCATTTGTCTGAAATGGTATAGGGTTTCCTGCTTGAGCAGGGGGTTGGACTAGAACACCTCCAAAGTCCCTTCCCACTCTGTTATTCTGTTATAAATGAGGGTGGTGTCCTTAAAAGCCCCTTAGATAAGACAATACCTCTGTTGGATGAGCTACTTCCACTGCCTGGTGAGGTCTCTGTTGCATTGTTGGGGAAGAAAGAAGATGTGCTTTGGCTGCCTCCTTGTGGATCCTGACCGGACGATTTAGCGTGGCATGGGCAGTGGCACGGTTTCAAAGCCTCAGTCTTCTTGCATTCTTTTGAGCATAAGTCATCCAGCGGTTTATCTAAAGAGCAGACAAGTTTTTTTAAAAAAAAAAATACAGGTAATTCTTGACTTACAAACAACCATTTGTTTAATGACCATTCAAATTACAATGGGCTGGAAAAAGGTGAATTTATGACAGTTTTTTCGAAACCTACAACTGTTGCAGCATCCCCAGGATCACATGATCAAAATTGAGGCACTTGGCAATCAGCCTGTATTTATGATGGTTGCAGCATCCAAGGAACGTATGATCCCCAATTGTTAACATTCCCAGCCAGCTTCCGACAAGCAAAGTCAATGGGGTAAGGAAGATTTACTTAAGAACTGTGTGGTTTACTTAACAATTGTAGTGATTCGCTTAACAACTGTGGCAAAAAGGGCATAAAAACAGGCACAACTGCTGGCACCCTGAAAGCTCCCCCCCCCACCTTTTAATCAATTTTTAACAACCCTTGCCTCTTTTAAATTTTATATACTGTTTTTATGCTTTTAATATTTTATTCTGTGAGGGAGATAGGCAGTTCTTAAATAAGACAGCTAGATAGATAGATGCATGGATAGATGGATGATGAATAGATGGATGGATGGATGGATGGATAGAGATAGATAGATAGATAGATAGATAGATAGATAGATAGATAGATAGATAGATAGATAGATAGATAGATAGATAGATAGATAGATAGATAGATAGATAGATAGATAGATAGATAGACAGACAGACAGATAGATAATGGATAGGGATGGATGATAGAAGATAGATAGCTAGATAGCTAATGGATAGGGATGGATGATAGAAGATAGATAGATAGATAGATAGATAGATAGATAGATAGATAGATAGATAGATAGATAGATAGATAGATAGATAGATAGATAGATAGATAGATAGATACATAGATACATAGATAGATACATAGATAGATACATAGATAGATACATAGATAGATGATGATGGATGGATACGAATGGATAATGAATATATGGATAGATGATAGAAAATGGATAGATAATGGATAGATGGATAGACAGACAGATAATGGAGAGAGAGAGATAATGGATAGGGATGGATAGATAATGGAGAGAGAGAGAGAGATAATGGATAGGGATGGATGGATATATATGGATAGATGGATGGATGGATATATATGGATAAATAGACAGACATATTAGCAGGGAAAATGAAGCCAACAGCAGAGTGTTGATGGGCTCAAGCTGGCCCACCCAAGGCCTCACCATAGAGGGACTGCTGCCAGGCCAGCGCAGAGCAGAGCAGTGCCAAGCTCTTTCCACTTCCAGTGGGACTCTCCAGCAGGCAGTGTTGCTTGGAGCTCAGCCCCTTCACAATCTGCAAAGAA
This sequence comes from Protobothrops mucrosquamatus, assembly GCF_001527695.2. Lineage (NCBI taxonomy): Eukaryota > Metazoa > Chordata > Lepidosauria > Squamata > Viperidae > Protobothrops > Protobothrops mucrosquamatus. The sequence continues at coordinate 106,256 of NW_015389539.1, forward strand.
GGATAGGAATTTTTGCCAGCATGGAAAACAAACTGCTGCCTTTTTCTTTTTTTTTGCACTGTAAGACGGCAACTAAAAAAACCTGAAGAACTGACATACCTGTTGCTTTCAAACCGTTTCCCTAATTTCATTCATTGCAGAATTGAATTTGAAGAATAATGTAGATGGCCATCTACTTCAAAACATGGAATTTCAATGGAAAAAGCAATTTCTACTCAGGGAGACATGTTGGATCCTGACTCCCCAACCAATATTAAAAACTTTTCATTTCTGATTTGAATTGCCTGCATCATCCTGGGATCGTGTGCTCATCATTTGTAACTTTCCCAGCCAGCTTCCAACCAATAAAGTAATGAAGGAAGCCAGGTTTGCTTAACAATGTGATTCACTTAACTGGCAAAAAAAGGTCACAAAATGGAGCTAATAATTTTCGCTATGATTTAAGAGCTTTGAATTTAATCCTGTTGCTTTTTTAAAACCAAAAACAACAACACCAAGCAAATATTTTAGAAGTTGAAAAACAAAAAAAGATCAGGGAAGCTGGAGAAAATCCTGGTTTGCAACTAACTATAAAGCGGTGTTTCTCAATCTTGGAAATTTTTAAAAGTCTGGACTTCAACTCCTAGAATTCCACATCCAGCAGGCTGGCCGGCTGCATGCATCTAACAATTCAATCACTCGGAATAGAGAAGGGACCTTGGAAGTCTTCTAGTCCAACCCCTTGCTCTAGCAGGAGACCCTATACCCTTTCAGATAGGTGGCTGTCCAGTTTTTTCTTAAAAACCTCCAGTGATGGGGAGCCCACAACTTCTGAAGGCAAGCTGTTCCACTGGTTAATTGTTCTCACTGTTAGGAAGTTTCTCCTTAATTCCAGGTTGCTTCTCTCCTTCATTAGTTTCTTGTCCTGACTTCTGGTGCTTTGGAAAATAAGTTGACTCCCTCTTCTTTGCGGCAGCCCCTCAAATACTGAAATATTGCTATCATGTACTCCCTAGTGCAGTGGTGGCGAACCTATGGCACGCGTGCCAGAGGCGGCACTCAGAGCCCTCTCTGTGGGCACACAGGCCATGCCCTGGAGATGGCAACTGTCCCTCTTCAACCAGCCGCCCACTAACTCGCCCAGGTCCCACATGGCCAGATGCATCCCAGCACCCATGCGCTCGCTGGCTTCTGTGCGCAGAGGTTGATGGTGTCAGGCAGCAGCCACCCCAGTCCCTGCCACACCTTGCCCTGTGACAACAGCACCCCCGCCCTGCCTCACCTTGTCTCGCCTCACCCCGCAGGACGAGCCTCCTGCCCACCGCCCCACCTGCCAGAGACCCCCTGGATCTCCCCCAACCCTGCCCGGCCCCCACAGGCATCCCTCCCTACGAGCAACATCGAGGAGATCACGCCCACCTTGGCCACACCCATCCAATCTGTCATGACCACCACAGCCACGCCCACCTGGCACCCGGTGATAAATAAGTGGGTTTTGGGTTGCAGTTTGGGCACTCGGCCTCTAAAAGGTTCGCCATCACTGCCCTAGTGTCAACGCTGCTAACATTGGATGTTCTTGCTTTGACAATATATGAAGATGCAGCCAATTTCCCCTTAACTTGTGTGTTACTTTTAGAGTTAGAATTAGATGATGCTGGGGTGGAGGAGGAAGAATGTATATGGGAATTAGTTAGACATAACAACATCGTAGTAGAGTGTTTTTCAAGGTTGTTTGAAATAAGAGATGATAAGAAATGGCCGGTTGGAGAACTGGAGGGAAGGTCTGCATTTCAAACTAATTGGAGAATGTGATTTATGATGTTAATTAGAGGAGGGAATTGTGCTTTGATACTATGTGTTTAGGGGAGGAGAATTCAGATTTTGGCTTCGACCATGTAGGTGCCAATGCCATGCTACTTGAATAAAAATTCTGTAAGGTAAACAATGCCTCGAAGTTCTTTGAAGAGTTTTATCTGTCGGAACCATGACACCTAGTCCTTCAGTTCTCTAGACCAGTGGTTCTCAACCTTTTTAATGCCGCGACCCCCAACTGGTCGTAAGTCGAGGACTAAACCGGTCGTAAGTCAAGGACTACCCAACCGGTCGTAAGTCGAGGACTTTCCCTGCCCGGGAGCGCCGCGCATGCGTGGTTCCGCCCCCTGCGCCGGCCGAAGCGTAGCTGGCAAGCGGCAGAGAAGGAGCAGGCCGACCACCAGCTGGCCCAGCCCAAGGGAGGTAAGGCACCCGCCAGAAAAGGGGAAAAAATGGCGGACAAAAAAAATGGCGGACAGCCTTGCTTGGCGACTCCCGTGAAATGGTCGATCGACCCCAAATGGGGTCGCGACCCATAGGTTGAGAACCGCTGCTCTAGACTGACCATACCCAATTCCTGCAACCGTTCTTCATATGCTTTAGTCTCCAGGCCTTTAATCGTCTTAGTTGCTCTTCTCTGAACTTTTCAAATTCTGGGAGTTCAAGTCCACATTTAAGTTACCAAGGTTAAGAAACATTGCTGCAGAGGTTTAAGCGTAACCTTACAATCACTGTTGTAAAATCATTGCTTTACAGACTTACTGCATTCATCATAGCAAGTTGTGATGGGTAAGCCTTACAAGGGAAGATAATTTTCACTCCACCAATGGTGTATTCTGATGTTCGTAATGCCATAATCACATTCACTTTTCAGGACATCCACCTTCAAGAAAAAAGAAGCAGTGTTTTCAATTATAAACCTCTGAATTTCAATCCCACCTCAGACTTGAAAGTCCACTGGATGACTTTGGCCAATCATCAGGAGAGCTGTTTGGGTGACCTTGGGCCAATCACCGGGAGACTGAGATTTCTAGCCCCGCCTTAGACATGAAAACCTTAGTCCAATTACCGGGAGACAGTGAGTTCTAGTCCTGCCTTAACCACGAGAGCTGTTTGGGTGACCTTGGGCCAATCACCAGGAGATTGAGAGTTCTAGTCCTGTTTTAGCCGTGAATCCAGCTGGGTGACTTTGGGCCAGTCCCTCTCTCTCAGTCCAACTCACCAACTAGGGTTGTTATTGTGATAAAAATAGGAGGAGGAAGATGTGTTGGATACGTTTGCCACCTGGACTGACTTGAAGGCATGATACAAACAAACAAACAAATATAAAATAAAATAATTTCTCAACTGAGAATTTGAAAATCCCTAATAGAAGAAAGGCTAGTTCAAACCATCTCTACTTCGCTAATAAGGATATTTGTGAAGTCACAAGGAGTCAAGCTATTATCTTCGTGCTGCAGGAATGCCCAGTGAAAAACTGTCGTAAGACTTTCTTCAGTGCCATTGTAACTTCAAATGGTCACTAAATGAATCGCTATGAGTCGAGGATTATCTGCATAGAAATGGTATTTCTTGCAGATCTTCCAATGCACTATTGTTGCTACTTTGCCATGCTGGTATTTGTAGTCAGTCTATGCAATGTATTATTACAGTTTCTCGCACACGCAGCCAGATGTTTAGACTGGATTGGCATTTTTATCCATCTCTCCGAGTCCTTCCCAAGGACCCAGGATAGACAGATGTGGATATTCAATGGCATTAAAAGTATTATTCCTACTATTATAATCTATCTATCTATCTATCTATCTATCTATCTATCTATCTATCTATCTATCTATCTATCTATCTATCTATCTATCTGCCTACATCTATCTATCTATCTATCTATCTATCTATCTATCTATCTATCTATCTCTATCTATCTATCTATCTGCCTACATCTATCTATCTATCTATCTATCTATCTATCTATCTATCTATCTATCTATCTATCTATCTATCTACCTGCCTACATCTATCTATGTATCTATTATCTATCTATCTATCTATCTATCTATCTATCTATCTACCTGCCTACATCTATCTATGTATCTATTATCTATCTATCTATCTATCTATCTATCTATCTATCTATCTATCTATCTATCTATCTACCTGCCTACATCTATCTATGTATCTATTATCTATCTATCTATCTATCTATCTATCTATCTATCTATCTATCTATCTACCTGCCTACATCTATCTATGTATCTATTATCTATCTATCTATCTATCTATCTATCTATCTATCTATCTATCTATCTATCTATCTAAGATATACTATCTATTGTATACTATACTATAATTATTATATTTTATCTATCCAATGAGATAAAATATATACATTTTATCTCATTTGATAGATAAAATATAATACTAATAGTAATAATATAATAGTAATACTTTTAATGCCATCGATACACACACATATATCAATAAAATATAGAAAAAAACGACACACACACACACACACACATATATATATATATCGATTTGAATATAATTGAACCGACTATGGAAAATTAAAATTAAATAACTAATGGAGGTTAAGAATAATTTTAGGAATATTTTTTTAAAAGGAATTGATGCAAGAAAAAAAGCAAACTTTACTTGCCTTGCGGGATGGTGGTTCTTTCCAATAGCCCACCCCCCATAAAAAAGACTTTTTGACTCACTAAACGCTGGAGGGGGCATTTTATTTTCTCCCCTAAGCCCCACTTTTCGATCCTTCAAAAATCATTTTATGTCAGAGAAACAGAAAGGCACAAAAACCGAGCGTGCTTTAAAAACAAATCCCCCCCTCTCTTCGGAATGGAAGAGTCGAAAGGTGCTGTACTCCTCCCCTCCCCGCGCCAGCCACCCGCTTTTTGGACTCGTCTAAACGCGCAGGAACCAATACGCGCCCCTCTCTCCCCAGCGCGCGCAAGAAGAGTTACCTCAGGATTCCAAGCGCTTCTTCACTCGCTTCTTCCGACTTCGAACCTTCCTTCCCGCCTCGGCTGCGTCCGCCCCCTTCCGGCCTTTCTGCCAATCAGCGGTGAGCTGGAAGCGCCAACGAGAGCCGTCCGGTAGCGCGGCTTCCGGTGTCCTTCGGTTGCTTAGATACCTCGAGGCCTAGATCTCCCGGCCTTGCTTTCGGGGACAGATTAGTGGTCTTCTGTTGGGGCGGCGTGAATTCCGCCGGCTGATCCAAGAATTTGAGGAATTCACATTCAGTTGGCTGAGAGGAAGACCCCTGACGCAACACCATGAAGGGTCTTTCGAACTGGCAGAGGCCTTGACCCCTTGACACTGACTCTATAGCGCCTCATGATCTTTGAGTGCGCAAGATGGGCAGTGGATTATGGGAAGAAGGTTAAAGTGTCATTACAGTGTTGACTTCAACTCCCAGAATTCCCCAGCCAGCCATGGTTTAAGATGGCTGGACTTCAACTCCCAGAATTCCCCAGCCAGCCATGGTTTGAGATGGATAGACTTCAATTCCCAGAACTCCCCAGCCATCAATAAACATTGATTTATTCTACCACCCGTGCTTGCTCTTTGTCTTAAAAGACAGTAATCAGAGGTCCTTCTGCCTTTTTCCCCCAAACAGTTTGTGCTCTCTGACTCTATCCATTGTGGGAAGAATACAGAGAAATAAATATTTTGGGGAATATTAAAAAGGCAGAATATATTTCCCTAAAGGAATAATGGAGAAGATCTAAAAAAAACCAAGAAACCAGCCTCAGCCCCTCTCCCCCCAAGCAGAAACTAGGCAGAGGCCAGCTTTTAGAAATGCAGATGTGAT
>NW_015389539.1:112919-115192 GCF_001527695.2 Protobothrops mucrosquamatus
CCAGATCATGTGATCGCCATTTGTGACTTTCCCAGCCGAATGGAATCCCGGCAAGCAAGGTCAATGGGATGTGGTTTTGACACAACTCTTGACACCTTAGCTTATAGTGACATCTTGTGGAGAGGAATGGAATTAGTACAAGAATACTTGTAGCTCTCTTGAGTACCAACTACATACTATTCAAAAGAGACAAATCAAAAAGCCAAAAAGACCAGAATACTAATATTTAAACACATCTCAGACCAAAATACCTCTTCCCCAGCAATCAACATCCAGATGAACAGAGATTTAACTTCAAGATTAATTTTAGACCAACAATCAAGAAGCAAACAATACCCCAATCAAGGATCTACCAACTCAAATAAGCTAACAGTAAGTAACAGCCTAATCAAGGGTCTAACGGAGAATACCCACCAACACAGATAGGGCAAGTCACGTGTGTATGTGAGAAAAAGGGCCTATTGTTTTTACAGAAACTACAGAAGACATGCTAGCCTGTGAAGAAATGCACTGTATATATTTTAATCTCATGAGCCTAGCTGAAACTTGAGAATTGAGACAATCCCTAGGAACTAACAGTCCTAAAAGGTAATTTGTAAATAAGGGCAGGGGGCGATCAAATTAGAGGAGTGGGGGATGTAATCAGGGGTGGAGATAATGTATTCACTTTAGAAGCTTTGGATAGGTTGTAAGGGCATGATTCCAGCATGATTACTAAGCCAACGAGCAGAAGTGGGAGGTAAATTTGTAACCGCAATGGAGAATATAAAGAATGAATATTGAGGATTTAAGGTGTGTCCACTGTGCTTGCATGCACAAGGAGCATCCTCTTTGCAAAGGAGTACAAAACCATTGTTTTCTCTTGGAAGTTTTGGCTGGTGATTGTTTATTTCAACCAGACAACGAATCCCACATGTATAAACAGAAAACAAACCCCACTGATGATGTTACCTAGTAGGATTATGAAACGTCTGCAAGAAAACAAGCTCAGAGAGCGGCAAAGATCCCCACAGGAATGAATATAGCCACATATCCTATATACGTGAACTGGGGGGGGGGCTCACAAAGTTAAAACCACAAAACATGAATAAGCAACCAAAACCATAAAAAAGTTAATAGTTAAAAACATAAAACATGGGAGTGTCAACCAGAAATTTATGAATAATACAGCTACCCCTGCAGGCTGCCTACCTCCACGGGGTCCCTAGCCATACCGTCAGGGTCTTCAGTTGACATGTCAATACAGCTGAAGCCCATCTAATGTTAGGAGAGATGGTGTCCCAAATAATTTTGGGTATAGGTTGAAACTGGGAATATCCAGTGGTGGGATTCAGCCAGTTCATACCACTTCGGCAGAACCGGTAGCTAATTTTTTGTTGCCCAGGCCCAGAATGGACTTCCGGAAGTGGCATCCACCACAGAGAACCGGTTGTTCACATCTTTGAATCCCACCACTGGGAATATCTACATAATCTGAACTAGACTGTGTTGTCTCTGTCATATATGTGGGTATATGCATAATTCTGTATTTATTTTTGTCACATTTATGTAGTGTATATTGGAGGTGGTGACCCTCTGAGAGCTGTATGCAATTAAATTTCATTTTAATGAAATTTGAATGTAATGTACATTCAAAGTGACAATAAAGCTATTATTCTATTCTATTTCTTCTATCTACTGCCTTCTATACTATGCATTCAAAAGGTTTATGGGGGAAAAAATCTACAGCTGAAATCCACAAGGGGCTGAAATGTGCTAATTAGGCGACAGCTGCCGTTCTTAAGCCTTATCACAAAAGAGAAACATGTTTGATTTGTGGTTGCATAATAAAAAGAGTAATTATTTTCTTATTTTAATATGGTGATTTCTAAACTAGGGCTTTTCAACCTTTTCACCCATTGTACCACTTTTAGGATATGGCAACATCCGAGTACCACCAGCCGCCTAGCAAGGTGTCAAAAACTTGATGACCACAAAAAAAAAGGAAAAAAGTGATAAAGTACAGGTAGTCCTCGACTTACAACAGTTCGCTTAGTGACTGCTCGAAGTTACAATGGCCCTGAAAAAAGTGCCCCCCAAGCCACAGCCAAGCAAGACACCTGCCTGCCCACCTGGCCGCGCTCTTCCTCCTGTCCAAGGTTTTCATTGTTGTGAGCATTTCTGTTGAGGATTGGCAGCGGGGGTGGGGTGGGGGGTGTTTGGTTTTTATTCCCCCCGTCTGCTGGGTGGTTGCAGCAGGTTTTGGTCACTTCCCATGACCCTGGGACACTGTG
>NW_015389539.1:115775-122892 GCF_001527695.2 Protobothrops mucrosquamatus
GCTTCTGGAGGCAGGTTGTTCCACTGGTTAATTGTTCTAACTGTCAGGAAGTTTCTCCTTAGTTCTAGGTTGCTTCTCTCCTTGGTTAGTTTCCATCCGTTGTTTCTTGTCCTGCCTTCAGGCACTTTGGAGAATAGCTTGACTCCCTCTTCTTTGGGGCAGCCCCTGAGATATTGGAAGACTTACTATCATGTCCCCCCTCGTCCTTCTCTTCATTAAACTAGACATACCCAATTCCAGCAACCGTTCCTTATATGTTTTAGTCTCCAGACCTCTAATCATCTTTGTTGCTCTTCTCTGTACTCTTTCTAGAGTCTCAACATCTTTTTTACATCTTGGTCTCCAAGGACTAAGTATTTATTTGGAAACAGGAGCAACCTTCTCAAGATGTGTTTAGGGCAGACTTTTTACATGTCGGAAAATGTTGGGGGGGTGGTCTCTGTTCCCACAAACTTCCAATATTTCCTCTCTTGTGTGAGTTAGATCTGTTTGAATACTGTACATAAGAATCCCCACACAGAGAATCTGCTATGACTGTACAAGAGACATTGGGGTGTTTTGTTTTTTTAAAAAAGAATGAATAGAAAATGTACACCTGTTTATACAGTAAGAAACATATTCTTTCCAATGAATCTCTTTGAAATGGAATGCTTATCAATTACAGGTTAAAACACGGCAGCCATTTTGAAACTGCAGCAATGAAAACAAAAACTCTGTACAAATATTACATCACTATCCACAAGACGCCTATATATATGTTAAAAACGACATTCTAATGCATCTTGACAATACATACAGAAAAGAATAATAATATTGCTTTGTAGCACTGATATTAGCCATCTCAGCAGAATTATGCTAAAATATCCGAAGGCCAAAATTATTTGGACTTTTTGAGGAACCAGATTTAACAGTTTTAGACTCTCAGCTGGCCAAGGATTGATTCTTATACCATATAACTCGAATAATCCTCTTCTATTAATGTAACATATGGATTTGTGTTTTGTTCTTCAATCATTAAAACACACACACACACACACAAAACCCCTAAACATCCACGGCTGTCAAAGACTGTGCTCCAAGTAATGGATAAAAGCACAATGATTAGAAATTATCTTAGTAGATAGTACTTAGCCAACTAAGATCAGCCAGATTACAGGGGTGTAATTCCTTCTCCCAAAAATCTCTTCCTCATTTCAAAACTGTGGATATCAGTCGATGACAACGTCGTAAATATCTTTAATTCTTGATTGGAAACAAAAATTATTACATTTTTGTAGATGTGAAAAAAATGGTGTTTGGGCAGACTGGCCAATGATAAAGAGACATTAGAGTGGATAGGAGTTAGGCTGGCAATACCTGGAGGGCCAAAAATTTCCCATGCCAACTTTTGATGTTTCCAACTCATAAACGTGCTGATTTTGCTGGCATATTGGCATATAAATCTGGCATGCTGGCTGGGGAATTCTGGGAGTCGACGTCCACACACCTTAAAAGTTGCTAAGTTTGAGAAAGACTGTTCTGTCACATATCTTTTGTTTTGCTGAACAAAAGGAGGAAGGGATAAGAAAAGCCTAACGTAGCTCTTGTGAAATCGTATTTTAAAGCTGCTTTCCTCCCCCCACACCCAACACCATTAAAAAGAATAAAAATGGATTTCAAGGATCTGCTTAGAAATTCTTTCCCTTCCAAGCAAGTGAAAGATATGCTCCCTCCCAATTTTCAAAGGGGGTTTAAACTTTTTCTACTTTGCAGAAACAAACAGGTATTTATTTATTACTCTTCGCCCTCCTCGTCCAGCTTAAAAGCTGGAGGCGAGATGAGGCATCAAAAACAGGTGAATTGCACTGACTCTCCAAGGCTCTTTAGTTCCTTCCTTCCTTATTCAGCATTTCAGATTTTACGACCGCTAGGTACAGTTTGTACATGCCAGCGCAAATAGTCCTCGACTTACAATCATCCATTTAGCGACCGTTCAAAATTACAACGGCACTGAAAAAACTTAACTTTGTTTTTTTCACCCTTACGACCACTGCAACATCTCCACGGTCACATGATCAAAATGTGGACTTTTGGCAACTGGCAACTGTCCAGGGATCATATGATCCCCTTTTGCAACCTTCTGACACGCAAACTCAATAGGGGGAAGCCGGATTCACTTAACGACCGTGTAAACTTAACAAGAGCAGTGGTTCACTTAACAACTAGACAGGTTGTAAAAGAAGGCAAAACACGACCACTGTCTTGCTTAGCGACGGAAACTTTGGGCTCGGTTGTGGTGGGAAGTCCAGGACTGCCTGTAAAATACACAAGTTTCCTCAAAACGGCATGTCCATAATCTCTTTTTCTCTTTCTTTTTCTCAGCTTCCTCTGAATTCTTGCTTGGGAGTTAAGAGGAGACAGCCCCACAACTCTTGATGGGACTGTCATAAGTCATTTCCACAGATTAAGGTTTAGCCTTTTCAGCTTTAATCCAAGATACGACGGAGTCAGGTGAAGGAATAGAAGACATTTTTTACAAAAGGTCAATCCAATTCTCCAAATGATGTTACATTATACACTGGCAATCATTGTTTGCACGGCCTTCTCTTGGGAATGCAAGGAAACCTGGATTCCCAATGCAGGGAAAGGGTAACATCAGACCAACTTTCCCTGCCCTTGACCCATGCTCCTCTTTCTCAGAATCTCCAGCCAGGATGGTTATCTGAAGCGGCCTGGCTGGACAAAACAGATCTTAAATCATCCCAGTCTAGAGACCCTTTCTCTGAAAGCAGCTGTTGTTGACTTGCACTTAGTGTCCCTGCAGTGAAAAAAACTTTCCATAAGTTTCTGGACAATCCTTGGTTTTTACGCTAGCCCCAAATCCACACGCGTCCCACACTCGGTGACAAGCCAACCGATCCAGATGCATTTAAACGGCGCCGACGCTCATATTAATGATTTCGACGAAGGTGTTTTCGATGCAGTGACAAAGCTGGACGTTGGGGTCTGCGCTGGTGGTCCCTCCTCCGGTCTTGTGAGTCAGATTCTTAGGAAGCCTCACATGTTCGGTAGGTTTTTCCTTCAGTTGCTGGAGGCCTAAGAGAGAATTCAGGGCAGGAAAAATAAAAACGACAAAAAGTTAAACGTGGAGAGTAGAAAGGCTTAGAATAGATGAAGTCAGGCATAGGATGCCCATCAGCATGGAAAAGTAAGGACATCAGCCCGGCAACTAAATGTAGCTGGCCTTGAAAGTTGGAGTTTAAAAAAACCAAGACGGTGTTGCGATTCCTCGCCAGCCAGTGGACCCGGCAGCTGAGTCTGGGGAATCAGAGGAGGAGGAGGAGCCTGGAGTGCCATCAGCGTCGGAGGAAGGCTCTGAGGAGCTCCAAGACTTACAATCTGACGAGGAGCCTGGCCCCTCCACTCCTGCTCAGGCTGAGTCACAGCTGTGCTGGGAAGCTGAGTCAGACTCTGAGGACTCACAGCTGGCAGACATCACAGATACTCGCAAATGCCCGACAGGCAACAAGAGCAGGACAGAGGGAGGCAACGGGGCGACTGCAAAGGCAGAGGAGAAGGCGTTTGGAAGCCACGCCTTCGGGGCTGCATAATAAAAAGGGAGGGTGTGGGAGGTGCTGGTTGCCGAAGGCAACCGTTTGTGAAGGAATCAAGTTTCTTCGAATCGTGTTTTGTCTGCCTGTGACTTTGGAACAATTTTCCGTTTGAGAAAGAATCCAGTTTCATTTAATCGTGTTTGTTTGGCCTTTGCCTTTGGACATTTTGCAGGTCTGTAAATAATAATAGAAGGGGTTTTGTTTTTCCTATGGTTCCAGCCTACCTGTTGGAAGAGGGGTTTCTCCTTGTGGGTTAACAAGGACTCACGTAGGCTGGGACAGAACAGACGGGAAGAAAATCGATTTGTTTGAGCTGTGGTGCAGGAGAAGGCCCCTGCGTATTTCCTGGACAGTGAAGGGGACTAACAAGCAAGTACTGGCGCGCCTAACACCAGATATGTCGCTGGAAGGGGGGGAAAAATCACAAAACTGTGTCTCTCTTACTTTGGCAATGTCATGCAGGGAGATTCACCGGAGAAAGCCATTATGTTGGGGAGAGTTAGTGGTAAAAGGAAAACAGGCCAGCAAAGAACATGGTGGCTGGACGCCATCAAAACTGACACCGGCAGAGCATAGAACAACTCAAAGAAGCAGTGCGAGATGGGAAGATGTGGCCCACAGAATCGCCAGACATGACTGAATGGATAACATTATCACCATCCATCAGCAGATTAGCCCAGAGTTTGGGAAAGTGGTTAAGATTGAGAGAGTCCAGAAATGGGCAATAAAAACGGTGCAAGGTCTAGGGCAGGGGTAGGCAACCTTGGCTCTTTTATGACTCGTGGAATTCAACTCCCAGAATTCCTGAGTCAGCCATGCTGAGAAGAAATGAAGAGGTTTCCATGCTGAGCCATGCTGGCTCAGGAATTCTGGGAGTTGAAGTCCACGAGTCATAAAAGAGCCAAGGTTGCCTACCCCTGGTCTAAAGGATACAAATATCAGGAGAGACTGGAGGATCTGACTATGTACAAGCCTGAAGAGCATAAGGGAAAGAGGGCACATGATTGAAACCTTTAAATATATTAATGGCATTTAGGTTTATATGCTGTCCCCATAGCGCTTCACAGCACTCTCTGGGAGATTTACAATGTAGAAGCATTATTTGCATACCAATCTGGGTCCTCATTTTACCGACCTCGGAAGGAGGGAAGGCTGAGTCAACCTTGAGCCGGTCAGGATCGAACTGCTGGCAGTGGGCAGAGTCAGCCTGCAATACTGCATTCTGACCATTGCGCCACCATGGGAAGGAAGGAAGGAAGGAAGGAAGGAAGGAAGAGAGAAGGGAGGAAGGAAAGAGAAAAGGAAGGGAGAGAAAGAAGGAAAGAGGGAGGGAAGGAGAAAAGGGAGGGAGGGAGAGAAAGAAGGGAAGGAAGCAGTAGCAATAGCACGTATACTTATATACCGCTACACAGTGCTTTACAGCTCTCTCTAAGCGTTTACAGAGTCAGTATATTGCCCCCAACAATTTGGGCCCTCATTTTATCGACCTCGGAAGGAGTCAACCTTGAGCTGGTCAGGATCGAACTCCTGGTAGTGGGCAGAGTCAGCCTGCAATACTGCATTCTAACCACTGCACCACCATAGGAAGGAAGGAAGGAAGGAAGGAAGGAAGGAAGGAAGGAAGGAAGGAAGGAAGGAAGGAAGGAAGGAAGGAAGGAAGGAAGGAAGGAAGGAAGGAAGGAAGGGAGAGAGGAGGGAGGATGGAAAGAGAAAAGGGAGGGAGAGAAAGAAGGAAAGAGGGAGGGAAGGAGAAAAGGGAGGGAGGGAGAGAAAGAAGGGAAGGAAGCAATAGCACATATACTTATATACCACTACACAGTGCTTTACAGCCCTCTCTAAGCGTTTACAGAGTCAGTATATTGCCCCCAACAATCTGGGCCCTCATTTTACCGACCTCGGAAGGATAGAAGGCTGAGTCAACTCTGAGCCGGTCAGGATCGAACTCCAGGCAGTGGGCAGAGTCAGCCTGCAATACTGCATTCTAACCACTAGAAGGCAGCATTTTCAACATTAAGCACAAATCAAGAACAGGGGGACATAACCTCCAAGTGACAGGAGGGAAGTTCAAAAGTCACGTTACAAAGGACGACTTCACAGGAAGAATAGCGGGAGCTTGGAACCAGCTTCCAGCAGGGGTACAGAGAGTCCTCAACGTACGACCGCAACTGAACCCAGAATTTCCACTGCTCAGCAAATCAGTCATTAGGTGACTTTGCTCCATTTTATGACTTTTTTTGCAACAGTTGTTCAGTGAATCATTGCAGTTGTTAAGTTAGCAACACGGTTGTTAAATGACCCCAGCTTCCCCCCACTGACTGTGCTTGTCAGAAAGTCGCCAAAGGGGGTCACGTGATTCTCCGGGGATACAGCCACCGTCATAAATATGAGTCAGTTGCCAAGCTTGATCACGTGACCCTGGGGATGCTGCCGCGGCTGTAAGTGTGTAAAAATGATTGTTTTGAGTCATTTTTTTTCAGTGTTGCTGTATCTTTGAATGGTCACTAAATGAATTGCTGTAGGTCGAGGACGACCTGTACTACAACTGAAGCCAGGAGGCGCCTGAGGGAAGCCAAGGAGGCCGAAACCGCTGGACACAATGGCTTACGTGTAATAATCGGATCGAAATCCCTCGTCTCGGTGGCAACGTCCGAAGCGCAGACTTGTCCGATCTGAATGAGCAGCGCCATGATGTCTTCGTACAGCGGAGGGAAGGCTTGGCAGAAGGAGACCAAGCAGGGAAGGGTTGGCATAAAGAACGTGTAACGCTTGGCTTCGGTGAGAACTGTTGAGACAACGGAAACATTGTCTGTGCTGGTCTGCACGGACCAGAAAGAGGGCTGAGAAAACATCTGCAGACCCCTCACATCCTGGACATCGTCTATTTCGACTTCTCCCCCTCCCCAGGAACGCAGCTATAGGGCATTGCATGCCAAAACAATCAAGACATAAAGATAGTTTCCCTCCCCCCCCGTGCCATCACTCTGCTGAACACGTAATTCCCGCAGCATTCTCATTCCTCATCTTTTCTCATCTTCTCCTATTTCCTACTATCTTCTCCTATTGCTTTCTTATGATTTATAAATTGTTGTTTGTAACTTATGATTGATAATCGTAATTATGATTGTGAACAATGACCTATTACTTGCTGTTTATATGTACACTGTGAGCTTTTGCACCGGAGACAAATTCCTTGTGGGTCTGTTCATACTTGGCCAATAAAGAATTCTATTCCTATTCCTGTTCTGTTCTGTCCTATTCTATTCCTATTTCTATATTATATTCTATATTCTATATTCTATATTCTATTCTATTCTATTCTATTCTATTCCGGACCGCTTCCCCCCGCCGCAGGGAGACGGAACCGCCTAGATGGTTCCGTCCCAGGCGCCTGATGGACCCGGAGAGGTTTCTGATGGAGCTTGGGCCATATCCGGAGGATCTAGGTCACGACTCGGCGGAAGATCAGGCTGCGGCCTGGGATGTGGCCGCAGCCGCAGCACTGGACCGAGTCGTGCCGTTGCGGC
>NW_015389539.1:124398-135763 GCF_001527695.2 Protobothrops mucrosquamatus
AGACATGGCTATTCCAACAAGCGGGACTGGCCTAGGGCAATTTTTAAGAGGGGTTTTTAGAGGGGTTTTAATCATATTTTAATCAGACAATATTTAAATATTTCATTTTAATTAATTTTAATTTTGTAATTGTTATTGGTGTTTTTAATCGATTGTCAGCCGCCCTGAGTCCGCAAGGAGAAGGGCGGGATATAAATTCATATAATAAATAAATAAATAAATAAATAAATAAATAAATATTCTATTCTATTCTATTCTATTCTATTCTATTCTATTCTAACCTCTATTCTACCTCTCTTCTCTTCTCTTCTCTTCTCTTCTAGTGATGGCTAACCTTTTAGAGACCGAGTGCCCAAACTGCAACCCAAAACCCACTTATGCATCATCGGGTGCCGGGTGGGCGTGGCCCATTGGGTGGGCGTGGCCCATTGGGTGAGCAAGGCTGTGAAAGACTGGGTGAGACTAAAAAGTTCAATCAATCAATTCCAACTTTGCGAGATCTTTTTTTTTCTCCACCAGGCATTGAAATTGATTGATTGGTTCTTTCTTTTTTTTTTTTTGCACACGGCGGCGAAAGCCTAAAGCGAAAAGGTTTTATAAAACCCAGCTGAAGGCCTAGGACTGAGGCCACGGCGCGTGTGCCCACAGAGAGGGCTCTGCGTGCCACCTGTGGCACGCGTGCCATAGGTTCGCCACCATGATTTTATTCTTTTCTATATTATTCTAATATTATTCTATTATTCTATTCTATTCTATTCTATTCTATTCTATTCTGTTCTGTTCTGTTCTGTTCTGTTCTGTTCTATTCTATTCTATTCTATTCTATTCTACTCTACTCTACTCTACTCTACTCTAATATTATTTCATTCTATTCTAATCTATTCTAGAGTTTGAAGAAACAGAGGTTAACTTATTTTCTTTCTTTGTTTATAAGATAACTGCAATTCAGTAACAGCGTTCTGTGCTCTTAGGCCAGGAGTTCCCAATCTTGGCCACTTTAAGACTTGTGGACTTCAACTCCCAGAATTGAGAGGCTGGGGAATTCTGGGAGTTGAAGTCCACAAGTCTTAAAGTGGCCAAGTTTAAGGACCCCTGCCTTAGGCGTCTAGTCACGCTCGCCATGTGACTATGAAAAATTTCTTCAAACTACGCTGGCTCCTTCGGCTAACAAACCGAGGTGAGCACCATGGATTCTAGAGTCGGACAGTGGAAACTTTTACCTTTAGCATTGCTTACCTGTCAGGAGCGTTCCCATGACATTGATAGCCAAACGTGCCACGCTGAGGGATTTGGGCAGAGCATACTGAATGCACAAGTAGGACAGCAACTGGATAGCGAAAATCTGGAAAAAAAGGGACAACCAAATCTAGAACAGCAGTCAAGAAAAGATTGCTAGGTTGATTGAGGAGCCAGAGATGCCCCTGGACAGATTTTATCCTGGAATAAGCATACTTATGATCTGCGTAACAGAATAATAATAATAATAATAATAATAATAATAATAATAATAATAATAATAATAATAATAATAATAATAATAATAATAATAAAAAAGTTGGAAGGGATCTTGGAGGTCTTCTAGTCCAGCCCCCTGCTCAACCAGGAGAACCTATGCCATCTCAGACAGGTGATTGTCCAATCTCTTCTTAAAAACCTCCAGTGACGGAGCGCCCACGATTTCTGGGGGCAAGCTGTTCCACTGGTTGATTGCCCTCACTGTCAGGAAGTTTCTCCTTAATTCCAGGTTGCTTCTCTCTTTGATCAGCTTCCAACTATTGTCGGGAATGTCTGAATCACAGATCGAATAAAAGCATAATGCCTAAAAAAACGTCAAGATGAAGGCAAAAATGCCTCCCCCCCATAAAATCTCAGCTTGTTCACCCTACGCATTCACCCACTGAGAGCCCTCCAAAGGAGCATCCTGGCTCCAAAGCCTGGGAGAAGAGCCAGGTCTTCCCAACTTTGGGAAAAGCCAACAAATTTGGGGCCATCCATATTTCTGGGGAAGCCTATTCCAACAGAACAGGTGCTAGGACCCCAAGGTGACCTGCTTCCTGGGGACCCACCGGGGGACATTGCTTTTTCGCCGAGGGGGCCTGGCACACAGCCACTCTTCCAGATTGGGTTGAAACCAATAAAACCCCTGATCGAAGACCCCAGACCCGCACGTACGGGGAGGAGAAGGGGGGGGAGGCAGACGTACCTGTTTCTCCAGTTCAGGCTGAGCAATCAACTCAGGTATGAAGTCCAGGCAGATATGCATAGAGGGGATGCCAGCCACGGTGAGAGAGAGCAGCTCACAAGGATAGCCCTGTTTGGAGAGAAAGGGATGAAAAAGAGTGGCTCATATGGCTTAGCCCAGGGGTAGGCAACCTTGGCTCTTTTATGACTCGTGGACTTCAACTCCCAGAATTCCTGAGCCAGCCATGCTGAGGAGAAAGGGAGAGGTTTCCATGCTGAACCATGCTGGCTCAGGAATTCTGGGAGTTGAAATCCACGAGTCATAAAAGAGCCAAGATTGCCTATCCATTAGGCTTCAGATGCCATCAATTAAATATGTCAGATAATACAGGACCATAACGGAGACTGCCCATTAAAGTCAAGAGTGGTAATGTTCATAAACTGGGATAATAATAATAATAATAATAATAATAATAATAATAATAATAATAATTAATAATAATAATAATAATAATAATTAATAATAATAATAATAATAATAATAACAATAACAATAATAATAATAATAATAATAATAATAATGATAAAAAAGTTGGAAGGGACATTGGAGGTCATCTAGTCCAACCCCCTGCTCAGGCAGGAGAACCTATACCAGTGATGGCGAACCTATGGCACGGGTGCCAGAGGCGGCACTCAGAGCCCTCTCTGTGAGCACGTGCATCGTTGCCCCAGTCCTAGGCCTTCAGCTGGGTTTTACAAAACCTTTTCACTTTAGGCCTCCGCCGCCATGTGCAAAAAAAAAAAAAGGTTCAATCAGTCAGTTTCAACTTCTTGCGGGGGAAAAAAAGATCTTGCAAAGTTGGAATTGATTGATTGAACTTTTTATTCCAGTCTGCCGTTATCACTGCAGCCATGCCCCCCAATGGGTCACACCCCCTAATGGGCCACACCCAGCCAATGGACCACACCCAGCCAATGGGCCACACCCACCCGGCACCCAACGATGCATAAGTGGGTTTTGGGTTGCAGTTTGGGCACTCGGTCTCTAAAAGGTTCGCCATCACTGCCCTATACCATTTCAGACAAATGGCTGTCCAGTCTCTTCTTAAAAACCTCCAGTGTTGGAGCATTCACAGCTTCTGGAGGCAGGTTGTTCCACTGGTTAATTGTTCTGACTGTCAGGAAGTTTCAGATTGCTTCTCTGTTTAGTTAGTTTTCATCCATTGTTTCTTGTCCTGCCTTCAGGTGCTTTGGAGAACAGCTTACAGTAACTCCCTCTTCTATGTGGTCACCTATCCCATTTGACAACTGCTACAACTTATGACTGTCATGGGCAAGTTCCATAATTGTTGTAACCTGAGGACTACCTGAAATTATCTGACATATCTTAATTTTTGCTCCAAAAGACGCATTAGGGCTTATTTTCCGGTTAGGGCTTATATTTGGGAAAATACGGTACTAAATGCATCCGTCTGGCTGAAGATCTTAACTGGGGCTTATTTTTGGGGTGGGGCTTATATTACGAGCGTCCTGAAAAATCACGCTGGAGCTTATTTTCCGGTTGGGTCTTATATTCGGGGAAACACGGTAATTGAAGGCACCGCAAGCTCAAATGGGAAAGAGCCCAGGGAAGACCCAGGGAAGCTCCACCACTGGAATGGGCACCCAACTTCTCCAAGGTGCCTCTTATTAAAACAGCCAACACACACCTGGAAGTGAACTAGCTTAGCGATGTTGGGATCGGCGATGAACATCTGGTGCACCAGACAGCAGACCAGACACTGGACTTCCCGCAAGTTGCAGAGAAGGCTGTCTTCTACTCCCTCCCCCTCTCCGTCTTCCTTCTCCTCCTCTTCCTGTTGCATTTTTTGAGGACCGCGTTCAGCGGTTCCCAGCTGGCTCATCAGCAATCTGCTGGACCGGCTACCTGGAGAGGTTTCTTCTTCCAAAGGCAAGCAAACCTCCAGAAGGATCTGCACTGCAGCGCTGTCCTGGAAGAAGGTAAGTCAGGAGACGGTGAGTTCTAGTTTTGCCCTAGGCACTAAAGCCAGATGGGTGACTTTGGGTCAATCGCCAGGAGAGGGTGAGTTCTAGTTCCACCTTAGGCATGAAAGCCGGCTAAGTGACTTGAGCCAATCACCAGGAGACGGTAAGTTCTAGTTCTGCCTTAGGTATGAAAGCCAGATGGGTGACTTTGGATCAATCACTAGGAGAGGGTGAATTCTAGTTCCGCCTTAGGCATGAAAGCCAGATGGGTGACTTTGGATCAATCACTAAGAGAGGGTGAATTCTAGTTCCGCCTTAGGCATGAAAGCCAGATGGGTGACTTTGGATCAATCGCTAGGAGAGGGTGAATTCTAGTTCCGCCTTAGGCATGAAAGCCAGATGGGTGACTTTGGATCAATCGCTAGGAGAGGGTGAATTCTAGTTCCGCCTTAGGCATGAAAGCCAGATGGGTGACTTTGGATCAATCGCTAGGAGAGGGTGAATTCTAGTTCCGCCTTAGGCATGAAAGCCAGATGGGGGACTTTGGGTCAATCGCCAGGAGAGGGTGAGTTCTAGTTCCGCCTTAGGCATGAAAGCCAGATGGGGGACTTTGGGTCAATCGCCAGGAGAGGGTGAGTTCTAGTTCCGCCTTAGGCATGAAAGCCAGATGGTGACTTTGGGTCAATTGCCAGGAGAGGGTGAGTTCTAGTTTCGCCTTAGGCATGAAAGCCAGATGGGTGACTATAAACAATATTTACATACTATGCAAAAGACACAATCAACAAGCATAAAAGGGAACAAAAAGACCAAAAACGCTTCCCCACCAGCACCCAGAGGAGCATAGAGAGCACCAAGGACCCCTCATTTCAGCCGGTAAGAATGTGCTGTCCTTTGCCTGGCGCACGAAAAGGCCACATTTAAGGGCCAAATTCTGCAACCCTCTCTTGTGGAGGTAGTTGGGACGCAACTTGGCAGCCTTTTGTGCAGAGAGGGAAAGCGCAAAGGATAAATGGCCCACTGGATTCTATGTTGGCAGCCAGAAGCCAACCACCAGGAACTGCACTAACCCCATAATACAGGTAGTCCTCCACTTACAACCTCATTAGTTTCCGTTGCTAAGCACGACAGTGGTTAAGCGAGTTTTGCCCCGTTTTACGACCTTTCCTGCCACAGTTGCAAAGTGAATCACGGCAGGGGCTAAGTTAGCCACACGGCTGTTAAACAAAAACCCTTGTTAATCATTTTTTCATTAGTAACACGGTCGTTAAGTGAAACTGGCCTCCCCATTGACTTTGGTCGCGAAAGGGGATCACATGAGCCCCCCCCCCAAGGACATTGCAACCGTCGTAAATTTGAGTCAGCTGCCAAGCATCTGAATTTTAATCGGGTGACTACGGGAGTGCTGCAGTGGTCCGAAGTATGAAAAAAAAGTGTGAAAAACCTGGGCCACTTTTTTTCCAGTGCCGTTGTATCTTCGAACGGTCACTAAATGAACTGTTGTAAAGCTGAGGACGATCTGTACATATCATGTCAGTTTCAAGAACTGAATATCTGCAAAATTACCTGGGCTGCTAGCAAGGCGTTTTTCAGTTCGTCCCGTGTCACTTCGGGGCCTTCCAAACCCATTGCGTTGTTTTGCAAAGGCCTGACGTCCTGATCCGCCGTTTCTTTGAGGTGAGCGCTCAGGTAGGCTTTTGAAGCCAGCAGGTAGCCATTCAGCATATGCAGAGTGATATCCATCAGAGGCGGGCACCTGAGGAGACACAAACGGGGAGGGGGGGGGAAAATAGAGGTCCGGGAAGAAAAAGAAGTGAATAGAGGTGTACAGCTACTGTGTTTCCCTGAAAATAAGACCAGGTCTTATTTTATTTATTTTTTTGCCTCCAAAAGAGGCACCAGGTCTTATTTTTGGGGTAGGCCTTACCTCACCTCCGGCACCGACAGCCCCACCCAGCCGGTCCACTTCTTCAGGGGCCGAAGTTCTGCAGCTGCATTCGGGCCTGCATTTTACACTCAGGCCTTTCCAGAAGGTCTAGGCAGCCGAGTACCGAGCTGTGGATTCAATCCATACCTCAGTGCTCGGCTGCTGAGGTCTTGCAGAACCGAGCTTTGGATTGAATCCATAGCTCAGTTCTCGGCTGCACAGGTCTTCCGGAAAGCCCTGTGACTGAGAAATGAAGGCCTAGCTGCAGAAGAGGCCTCAGAAGAAGTAGTGGGCCGGGGAGGAGAGGCCGGGCTGCAAGGGAAGCAGGTGCGGGGCGGGTGGGGCAGCTCCACACCCCCACCCCAGCTTGATTTTTAGGTGTGTGCCTCAACTCAAAACTAGGGCTTATTTTTGGGATAGGGCTTATATTAGGCCCACCCCCCCAAAATTAAGCTAGGGCTTATTGCTGGTGTAGGCCAGGGGTAGGCAACCTTGGCTCTTTTATGACTCATGGACTTCAACTCCCAGAATGGTGTACGCCTTACTTTCGGGGAAACACGGTAGTCCTGGCTTTACAGCCATTTGTTTAGTAGGATCTAATCTGGGTCGGTCCCCGGGACCAAAGGTTTTGTCTTCCGAGCTTTCGGAACAACTATAATAATAATAATAATAAAGTTGGAAGGGACCATGGAGGTCATCTAGTCCAACCCCCTGCTCAGGCAGGAAACCCTATACCATTTCAGACAAATGGCTGTCCAGTCTCTTCTTAAAAACTTCCAGTGTTGGAGCATTCACCGCTTCTAGAGGCAGGTTGTTCCACTGGTTAATTGTTCTAACTGTCAGGAAGTTTCTCCTTAGTTTTAGGTTGCTCCTTGATGAATTTCCATCCGTTGCTTCTTGTCCTGCCTTCAGGGGCCTTGGAGAATAGCTTGACTCCCTCTTCTTTGGGGCCGCCCCTGAGATATTGGAAGACTGCTATCATGTCCCCCCTCGTCCTTCTCTTCATTAAACTAGACATACCCAATTCCAGCAACCATTCTTATATCTTTTAGCCTCCAGTCCCCTGATCATCTTTGTTGCTCTTCTCTGTACTCTTTCTAGACTCTCAACATCTTTTTTACATCGTGGTGACCAAAACTGGATGCAGTATTCCAAGTGTGGCCTTACCAAGGCATTGTAAAATGGTATTAACACTTCACCTGATCTTGATTCTGTCCCCGTTAATGCAGCCCAGCACTGTGTTGGCTTTTTTGGCAGCTGCAGCACACGGCTGGCTCCTATTTAAGTGATTGTCCACTAGGACTCCAAGGTCCCTCTCACAGTTACTACTATTGAGCAAGGTACCCCCTATACTATACTTGTACATTTGGTTTTTCTTGCCTAAATGTAGAACCTTGCTTTTTTCACCATTGAATTTCATTTTGTTAGATTAAACTGAAATGTTTAACCTAACATTTTTGCACGGGAACTTTAGATCCTGCCTGTTTTCTCTGCCGTCACTACCTCTCAATCAAAGATCTTTTTGAAATGCCGTTTGCTTGAAGAGTTCGACTTTCTTGAGGGACTAGATGAGGCCAGACCTTACAAACAGTCCTTAAGCAACCGGTCGTAAGTTGAGAACGATCTGTATCGCCAGGAACACTCCATTACAAAAAATAAAATAAAATACAAAATCAAAATTCTGGATCAAGAAACGCTAAACGGCAAAGCCTACATCAAGTGTGCATTAAGACGAGAAGGGCCAGCCAGCCATCGCAGGAATTCAGCCGCTCTGCCTGCTTTGAGATGTTAGCAGCTTTATCTTTTTGTACACTTTTGCAAATAAGATCTTTGGACTGAAGCAGAAACCCCGTCTCAAGATTAAAAAATAAGATAAAATGCAGGTCTCTTTTGCCAAGCCGAATACAGGTAGTCCTCAACTTACAACACAGTTCATATAGCGACCGTTCGAAGGGACAACGGCACTGAAAAAAGTGACTTACGATCATTTGTCACACTTAACAACCATTGCCGCATTTCCACAGTCACGTCATCAAAATTTGGCCGCTTGGCAACTGACTCATATTTGTGACGGTTTCAGTGTCCCCGGGGGTCACCTGATCCCCTTTTGCGTCCTTCTGACAAGCCAAGTCAAGGGGGAAGCCAGATTCACTTAACAACTGTGTTACTAACTTAACAGCTGCAGTGATTCACTTAACAGATGCTGATAGGAAAGGTCGTAAAATGGGGCAAAACTCACCAAATAACTGTCTCGCTTAGCAACAGAAATTTTGGCCTGAATTGTAATCCTAAGTTGAGGACTAACCCGTGCCACCCTGACTGACACAGTGCGAAATGTTGCAACTGCGTGATCACGTGAAGTGTTAATACCACTTTACAAGGCCTTGGTAAGGCCACACTTGGAATACTGCATCCAGTTTTGGTCACCATGACGTAAAAAAGATGCTGAGACTCTAGAAAGAGTGCAGAGAAGAGCAACAAAGATGATTAGGGGACTGGAGGCTAAAACATATAAGGAACGGTTGCTGGAATTGGGTATGTCTAGTTTAACGAAGAGAAGGACGAGGGGGACATGATAGCAGTGTTCCAATATCTCAGGGGCTGCCACAAAGAAGAAGGAGTCAAGCTGTTCTCCAAAGCGCCTGAAGGCAGGACGAGAAGCAACGGATGGAAACAAAGATGATTAGGGGACTGGAGGCTAAAGCATATAAGGAACGGTTGCTGGAATTGGGTATGTCTAGTTTAACGAAGAGAAGGACGAGGGGGACATGATAGCAGTGTTCCAATATCTC
Source organism: Protobothrops mucrosquamatus (assembly GCF_001527695.2). Taxonomy (NCBI): domain Eukaryota; kingdom Metazoa; phylum Chordata; class Lepidosauria; order Squamata; family Viperidae; genus Protobothrops; species Protobothrops mucrosquamatus. Next base: position 133,282 of record NW_015389539.1, read on the forward strand.
AGGGGCTGCCCCAAAGAAGAGGGAGTCAAGCTATTCTCCAAAGCGCCTGAAGGCAGGACAAGAAGCAACGGATGGAAACTAATCAAGGAGAGAAGCAATCTGGAACTAAGGAGAAACTTCCTGACAGTTAGAACAATTAACCAGTGGAACAACCTGCCTCCAGAAGCTATGGGTGCTCTGAAACTGGAAGTTTTTAAGAAGAGACTGGACAGCTATTTGTCCGAAATACTATAGGGTCTCCTGGCTGAGCAGGGGGTTGGACTAGATGACCTCCAAGGTACCTTCCAACTTTATTATTATTATTATTATTATTATTATTATTTGTAGATTGTGCCCTAGGTGAGAACTCGAGGCCACCCGGTAGCTGTTGAGGAAGGTGGATTTGGAAAACAGCCTTACCTGTGAACCCTCGGATCACACCTTAACACAATCAGGGGATCGATGAGCAGGTCCTTCTGGGTGTACTTCTGCTGTCTGACCGTTTTGCCTGATGGCTGCAGGGCATTCACTGTCATTACCCACAATCTGGAAGAAAAAGACAGCTTGTAAAGGAGGTGCGTCTGGCGGGACCCAGAGAAAGGGCCTTCTCTGTGGTGGCTCCCTCCCTTTGGGCGCTATCTAACACAATGAAATTCAATGGTAAAAAAAGTAAGGTTCTACATTCAGGCAAGAAAAATCAAATGCACAGGTAGAGTATAGGGGGTACCTGGCTCAATAGTAGCAACTGTGTGAGGGATATCGGAGTCCTAGTGGACAATCACTTAAATATGAGCCAGCCGTGTGCTGCAGCTGCCAAAAAAGCCAACACAGTGCTAGGCTGATGATGTTATCTAGTTGGGTCATGAAACGTCTGCAAGAAAACCACCAAACTCAAGAGAGCATCACAGGCCCTACAGTGCAACCCTGATCTACAAATATTCCCTTCTATCGACCACTCCATTGTGAAGGTCGCCACCTTCCTAACATCTCCGGGTGAAGCGCAAGCTCAAGCAGCTCCAGGCCACCCACCTGCGAGGCATGACCATGTTCAACGCCATCCAAATCCGATTGACCGTCTGGAGGATTCGCCGAGGGACCCCAGGATGGAACAGCTGATGCATGTTGGACGTCAACACTTCGGCGTAAGGAATTAACTCGGCAGCCGAGAGGAGGGTTAGGTGCTCCAAAATCTGCAAGACCTGGGTGTGATTCCCTCGCAGCGTTGAGAAAGCTAAGGGATGGAAAAAAGATATTGAGGAAAAAAAAAGAGAGACGAGTTTGATTTGGCCTACCTCAAAGGGTTGACGCCTCCGCTGAGATAAGATAAGATAAGATAAGATAAGGTAAGGTAAGATAAGAGGATAGGATAGGATAGGATAGGATAGGATAGGATAACATAAGAGGGTAGGATAGGATAGGATAGGATAGGATAGGATAGGATAAGAGGGTAGGGTAGGGTAGGGTAGGATAGGATAGGATAAGATAAGATAAGAGGGTAGGGTAGGGTAGGGTAGGGTAGGATAGGATAGGATAAGAGGATAGGATAGGATAGGATAGGATAGGATAGGAGGATAGGATAGGATAGGATGAGAGGAGAGGAGAGGAGAGGAGAGGAGAGGAGAGAGGAGAGGAGAGGAGAGGAGAGGAGAAGATAAGATAAGATAACCTTTATTGTCATTTTTTTACTGTGGGCACAACGGCATCCATCAAAAATAAAATTTAGTGAAACACATACATGACACACACCTAAACATACTATATACAACATATGTATAGACCCACACCCCTATATATACATAACAAATAAGTATTAAATACTGTCCATCTTGAATATATAACGGAAGGAGGAGGCTTGAGAGTTATTATTATTTATTAAATTTATATACCGCCCTATCTCCCTTGCGGGACTCAGGGCGGTGAACAGGCGATACTAAAAACCACGATAATAAATAAATAGTTTGTTTTAAAATCTAATTAAATAACAGGCCTGTTCTAAAAACACACCCGTAAACCCCCCCCCACTGAAACATAATCAAACTACGCCAGGCCGGCCGCACGGAATAGATGGGCCTTCAGGGCTCGGCGAAAAAGGCGCAGGTCTGCAACTGTACGTAGATCGGGGGGTAGGTCATTCCAGAGGGCAGGAGCTGCCACAGAGAAGGCTCTCCCCCTGGGGGTCGCCAGCCGGCATTGTCTGGCCGACGGCACCCTAAGGAGGCCCTCTCTGTGGGAGCGGACTGGTCGAAGGGAGGTGTTTGGTAGGAGGCGGTCTTGCAAATACCTAGGTCCATTGCCATGTAGCGGTTTAAAAGTTGTTACTAACACCTTGAAGCGCACCTGGAAGGCCACCGGCAGCCAGTGCAGCTCGCGCAGGAGAGGTGTTACATGGGAGCATCTAGAGGCCCCCAAAATCCCCCGCGCAGCCGCATTCTGAACTAGCTGGAGCCTCCGGGTGCACCTCAAGGGGAGCCCCATGTAGAGAGCATTGCAATAGTCCAGGCGG
>NW_015389539.1:135827-165113 GCF_001527695.2 Protobothrops mucrosquamatus
GTTTAGTGACTGTTCGAAATGACAAGGGAACTGAAAAAAGTGACATTTTTCACGGTTAACGACCACGACAGCATCTTCACAGTCACGTGATTAAAATTTGGATGCTCGGCAATTGGCATGTACTTAGGACAGTTGCAGTTTCCTTTGATCACCTTTTGTGATCTTCCGAGCGCAATTGCTGTAAAATTTCCGTCGCTAAGTTGTTAAGTGAGTCTGGCGCCATTTTACCATCTTTCTTACCACAGTTGTTAAGTGAATCACCGCCGCTGGTAAATGAGTAACACGGTTGTTAAGTGAACCTACCTTTCCCCATTGACTTGGCTTGTCAGAAGGTCACAAAAGGGGATCACACGATTTCCAGATTCTGCAACCGGCAGAAGTACATGCCGGTTGCCAAGCGTCTGAATTTTGATCACATGACTGCGGGGGACATTGCAACGGTCATAAGTGTGAAAAACAGTTTGAAGTCACCTTTTTCAATGCTGTTGTAACTTCGGTCACTAAATGAGTGATTGTAAGTCGAAGACTATCTGTAATCTGTATTCCTTTGGCTCTGTTTCTTTCCTATTTTCTCCGTGAGACAATGTTACAGCAATGCCATGGGTAGGAGTGAAGTTTTTTGGCACCTGCCAAAAAAGCCAACACAATGCTGGGCTGCATTAACAGAGGGATAGAATCAAGATCACGTGAAGTATTAATACCACTTTACAATGCCTTGGTAAGGCCACACTTGGAATACGGCATCCAGTTTTGGTCACCACGATGTAAAAAAGATGTTGAGACTCTAGAAAGAGTGCAGAGAAGAGCAACAAAGATGATTAGGGGACTGGAGGCTAAGACATATAAGAAACAGTTGCTGGAATTGGGTATGTCTAGTTTAACGAAGAGAAGGACGAGGGGGGGACATGATAGCAGTCTTCCAGTATCTCAGGGGCTGCTCCAAAGAAGAGGGAGTCAAGCTATTCTCCAAAGTGCCTGAAGGCAGGACAAGAAGCAACGGATGGAAACTAATCAAGGAGAGAAGCAACCTAGAACTAAGGAGAAACTTCCTGACAGTGAGAACAATTAACCAGTGGAACAACCTGCCTCCAGAAGCGGTGAATGCTCCAACATTGGAAGTTTTTAAGAAGAGACTGGACAGCCATTTGATCTGAAATGGTATAGGGTTTCCTGCCTGAGCAGGGGGATGGACTAGATGACCTCCAAGGTCCCTTCCAACTTTATTATTATTATTATTATTATTATTATTATTATTATTATTATTATTATTATTATTATATTACTAATACTATTACTATTACTATTATTTTATTATTAATCAAGGAGAGAAGCAACCTAAAACTAAGGTGGAATTTTCTGATAGTGAGAACAATTAACCAGTGGAACAACCTGCCTCCAGAAGTTGTGGCTGCCTCGAAGTTCTTTTGAAGGGTTTCATCTATTGGAACCAGACTGCTGTGACTGCTCCAACACTGGAAGTTTTTAAAAAGAGACTGGACAGCCGTCTGTCTGAAATGGTATATAGGGTTTCCTGCCTGAGCAGTGGGTTGAACTAGATGACCTCCAAGGTCCCTTCCAACTCTGTTATTCTATTCTCTTCACCCAGGGTGACTCCCAAGAGGACCCACCTTCCTGCAGTTGCCCTGGGGAGTGCCTCTTAGCAGCGTTGGTCAGAAGCATCTTGCGCAGCAAAACGTCGGTGCCCGTGATGTGCTCCTCACAGATCCAGTCGTCCACAATGCAAAGGTGGGGATAGTTGGTGGCCAGGAGACGCAGCAGCGCAGAATGCAAGCCTGGAGAGGGGGGGGGGAGAGTGGACAAATGGTTTACGGACGGACAAAATGCACTCACCCCCGACGGCGCATATTCGCTGGAAGACTAAAACCACGTGAAAACCAACAGCAGCACAATGCAAATGCCACCGATCTCAAAGCATTCAATGAGTTTAAAATTTGCATCCCCCGGGGAGGGAAAAATAAGTTTTCGCCGTAATTGTTAAAGACAGCCGGTTTGGTCTACTGACTGGACAACAGATCTTATCAGGCAGATGAGACCAAGCCATCGGTCAGAGATGTTTTAATCAGCATTCCAGAATGTTTTAATCAGAACTCCAGCGGGGGGAGGGGGGGTTAGACTAGATGACCTCAAGGCTACGTTCCAACTCTAGGATTCCATGATAAAACTTTAGCTCAACCTACCTCCCAGTTCTTGCTGCAGTCCTTGGGCCTGCCGGATGAGGAATTTAATCGGGATCTGATCCATCAGCGCGGGCGAGTAAGACTTGGGCTTCTTTTGCATGGCAGCTGCACAAGACACGACAACAAAAAGAGAGCAACAGTCTTGGTGTATTCAAAACTCACATGACTGCAACTAAATGCAAGGCGCTCCCTCTTCATGCACTCAATAGAATAGAGTAGAATAGAATAGAATGGAATGGAATGGAATGGAATGGAACGGAACAGGAATAGGACAGGATAGGAGCTGGAAGGAACCTTGGAGGTCTTCTAGTCCAGCCCCCTGCTCAAGCAGGAGAACCTATCCCTTCCAGCTCTATTCTACTCTTACTCTTACTCTACTCTACTCTATTCTATTATTATTTAATTCTATTCTATTCTATTCTATCTCTTCTTAAAGACCTCCAGTGATGGAGTGCCCACAATTTCTGGAGGCAAGCTGTTCCACTGGTTGATTGTCCTGTCAGGAAGTTTCTCCTTAATTCCAGGTTGCTTCTCTTTTTGATCGGTTTCCAACCATTGTTTCTCGTCCTTCCCTCTGGTGCTCTGGTGAACAACCTGGCCCCCTCTTCCTTGTGGCAGCCCCTCAGATACTTGAACACTGCTATCATGTCTCCCCTATTTCTTCTTTTTCTTTAGACTAGCTAGACCTAAGTCCTGTAGCCGTTCTTCGTATGTTTTAGTCTCCAGGCCTTGAATCACTTTAGATCAAACTCTAGAGCAGAGTTCCCCAACCTTTTGGAGTTGGGGAGGAGGGGGGAAAGAAGGGATGGTTTTGTGGGTGGGGTGAATGTGTGCGTGCGGGCATGCACGTGCACGAACACCTGTTGCTCAAGCAAGTGGGGCCGCGGAATGCCCGCGATGATTGAGGCAGCGCTCATGGAGTGGGGCCACAAATGCTTGCAACGACATTTGCACGAGTGGGGCCACAAACACCCACAACGCTCACGTGTGTGCACCAGCCAGCCACACAACACAGCCTGGTGGCCAACAGGGCCGCAGCCCACCCGTTGTGAGGACCCCTGCTCTGGACCAGGGCTTTTCAACCTTTTCACCCATTGTACCACTTTTAGGATATGGCAACATCCAAGTACCGCCAGTCGTCTAGCAAGGTGTCAAAAACTTGACCCCCCCCCCAAAAAAAGGAAAAAAGTGATAAAGTACTGGTAGTCCTCGACTTACAACAGTTCGCTTAGTGACTGTTCGAAGTTACAATGGCACTGAAAAAAGTGCCCCCCAAGCCACAGCCGAGCAAGACACTTGCCTGCCCACCCGGCCGCGCTTTTCCTCCTGTCCGAGGTTTTCATTGTTGTGAGCATTTCTGTTGAGGATTGGCAGTGGGGGTGGGGTGGGGGTGTTTGGTTTTTATTCCTCCCGTCTGCTGGGTGGTTGCAGCAGGTTTTGGTCACTTCACATGACCCTGGGACACTGTGACCGTCATAAATATGAATCAGTTGCCAAGCATCTGAATGTAAATCACAAGACCCTGGAGATGCTGCAACATTCCAGCTGATCGGCGCTTCTTCTGGGCTCAGCAGAAACACCAGGATCAGTACTGAGCTCCAGCTGGAGCCTGGCGCTGATCCTGGCGCTTCCATTAAGCCCTGACAGCCCCGAAGAAGCGCTGATCCTGGCGCTTCCGCTGAGCCCTGACAGCCCTGCAGCTCCAGCCGTCTCTCACTCAGGCTTGTGTGGTGCTGCCACCGGTTCAGCTCATTCCCCTCCCCCACTACCACTTTTCTAGGATGGTCGCATACCACCTGCCAGGTGACAATGTACCACAGGTGGTACCCGTACCACTGGTTGAAAACCCTGCTCTAGAGGACCCCATTCTCTGCCTCTTACCCAAAGTCTTTGAACTAGCGAGGATGGCTTCTTCGTAAGACAGGATGTAATAGAGGACCAAGAGCTGAGCTGTGATTCCGTAACGGGGATTCAGTCGAGCCGCCTCTCCTCCCTACGGATGAAAAAACACAGAAGATGTATCATGGGATCGTGTACAGTTAGTCCTCGACTTACGGCCACAACCGAGCCCAAAATTTCCGTTGCTAAGCGAGACAGTTAAAGTAAAATTTTGACCCATTTTACAACCTTTTTCTTGCCACCGCTGTTCAGGGACTCAGTGCAGCTGTTAAGTTTGTAACACGCTTGTTAAGTGACTTTGACTTCCCCGTTGACTTTGCTTTGTCAGACGGTCACAAAAGGGGATCACGTCATCCTGGGACGCCGCACAACCCCATCCCGTGGATTGTGCTCGTTGGGAGTCGGCTGTGAAAGTCACAAAGGGCCATCACTTGGTCTGGGATACTGCCCCTCCCCTTGTAAATACAGGTAGTCCTTAACGTACGACCGTAACTGAGCCCGAAATTTATGTTGCTAAGTGAGAAGTTTGTTCAGTGAGTTTTGCTCCCTTTTACGACTTTTCTCACCTCGTTTGTTAATGAGTGGAATCACGGCAGTTGTTAAAGTTGCTAAGTGAATCTGTTTTGCCCATTGACGTGGCTTGTCAGAAGGTCACAAAAGGGGATCACGTGACCCCAGGATGCTGCCACCGCCAGACGTACCCCGAAAATAAGCCCTAGCTTGATTTTTCGGGGTGGGCCTAACATAAGCCCAACCCCCCCCCAAAATAAGCCCTAGTTTTGGGGTGAGGCACACACTTAAAAAATCAAGCTGGGGCAGGGATGGGAGTGTGGAGCTGCCACACCTGCTCCGCCCCCACTTACCTTGCAGCCAGGCCTCTCCTCATCGTCCCACTTCTTCTGTGGCGTCTTCTGCAGCCAGGCCTGCATTTCTCAGTCACAAGGCTTTCCGGAAGGCCTCTGCAGCTATGGATTCAATCCATAGGTCGGTGCTCGGCTGCACAGGCCTTCCAGAAAGGACTGACTGCAAAATGCAGACTGGAATGCAGCTGCAGAACTTCGGCCCCAGAAGAAGTGGACCGGCTAGGCAGGGCTGTCGGTGCCAGAGTTGAGTATAAAAGACACTTCCTGAAAATAAGACTTGATTCCTCTTTTGGAGGCAAAAAAACAAAAAACAAAATCCAGTCTTATTTTGGGGGAAACACGATAAGTATGAACCAGTTGCCAAACATCGGAATGTAAATCACGTGGCCACGGGGGATGCTGCAATGATAGTTAAGCGTGAAAAACGGTCACAAGTCAATTTTTTCAGTGCCGTTGTAACGTTGAACGGTCACTAAATAAATTGGAATGGTGTGAGGGAGCGACCTTGGGAAACAGAAGGAAAAGCTACAGACAAGGCCAGGGGTCCCCCAACCCCCCGGTCCGTGGACCAGTACCAATCCACGGCATGCCAGCAAACGGTCTGCGCAAACAAGCAAAGCCCCATCCGTGGGATGCAGGCAGCACACAAAACCACGCACTCTTCGGTCTTTGGAAAAACCTCTCTCCACGGATAACTCTGGGCGGCTTTACAATCTCGGAGTTCCCTTCCAAAGGAAGAAAGGAGGGAAACATCAATGCTAGTGTTTCTCAACCTTGGCAACGTTAAGGTAAGTGGACTTCAACTCCCAGAATTCTGCCTGCCAGCCATGTTGGGGAATTCTGGGAGCTGGTGTGCACATCTTCAAGCTGGAATGTAAATCAGACACATCCTCAGAGGCATCTAATTCTGTGTTTCTTAATTTCAGCTACTTTAAGATGATTGGACTTCAACTCCCAGAATTCCCCAGCCAGCATGGCTGGCTGGGGAATTCTGGGAGTTGAAGTCCAACCATCTTAAAATGGCCACAGTTGAGAAACATTGGTCTCTATAGCGGAAAATGAGACTATGATCTCATTCTAGTCTAATCTAGGGGGAAAAAAAATACTGATAGAACCAAAAACCATTGCACCAGAACACCGCCATAAGCTCAACATCACCCTTAAATGTTAATTAATTTTGCTTTCAAATTCATACCCCGGTCAGTGCTCTGAAAACATTCAAGATTTCCTGCTCTGTGATAGGCTGATTGGTGGCTTCTGGGTTGGATTTAGAGGCAGGTGTCAGAACAGAGTTGATGTAGACGTCAATGAGTGGGAGCAACTGAGGATGGAGGGGTGTTGTGGTTTCACACAGCTGTCTGTAAATCCAATCCTGAAGAGAAAGAAATAATAATAATAATTTAAAAAAAGAAGATAAATTGGATGGCTAGAATAAGAACAGGAAAATTGGTGACTTCAGATGTGGGGGTTCCAGTTGCTATCATTTCCTCCAGACCAGGGGTAGGCAACCTTGGCTCTTTTATGACTCGTGGACCTCAACTCCCAGAATTCCTGAGCCAGCTATGCTGAGGAGAAATAGAGAGGTTTCCATGCTGAGCCATGCCGGCTCAGGAATTCTGGGAGTTGAAGTCCACGAGTCATAAAAGAGCCAAGATTGCTTTTCCCTGCTCCAGACTAACATCATGCAACCTCTTGCTGCGAGCAGCAGCACCGTCGCAATGTGCCATATGATGTCCGGCCGCAAGCGGATGCTGAAGTAGTCAAGCAATGGCGCGACAGGTGTCGGGCATGGGAAGCCCGGCTGCAGGGGTTCTAAGGTAAGACATTCCCCTCAAAATAAGACCTGGCATCTCTTTTATAGGCAAAAATAATATGACACCAGGTCTTATTTTTGGGGAAACATGTTAGAACACGTGTAGATTTGAAGCAGACGATTTCCCCCCAAAAGTGGACTTGTTGATATGGATTACGTAAGACGTTGAAGGTTTGGCTGAGAAAAGTATTGTTTAAGCCTATGAATTGGTGTGGGAACCTCGGAGTTAGTTTTGCTTTGACATAACCAAGCAATGTATTCAATAAACAGTAAGATTTTCATAAGCGGAATGAATCTGGAATTTTATTTGGATTCCCGAGATGGATGTTGACGCAACAGTTTCTAAGTGAACCATTGCAGCTGTTCAGTTAATAACCCAGTTGTTAAGTGAATCTAGCTTCCCCACTGATTTTGCTTTGCAAAATTATTTTCCAAAGCGCCTGGAGGCAGGACAAGAAGCAACGGGTGGAAACTAAACAAGGAGAAGCAACCTAGAACTAAGGAGAAACTTCCTGACAGTGAGAACAATTAACCAGTGGAACCACCTGCCTCCAGAAGCGGTGAATGCTCCAACACTGGAAGTTTTTAAGAAGAGACTGGACAGCCATTTGTCCGAAATGGTATAGGGTTTCCTGCCTGAGCAGGGGGTTGGACTAGATGACCTTCAAGGTCCCTTCCAACTTTACTACTATTATTATAATATAAGTCTGCAAAGTTCGGTAAAATGAGGACCCAGATTGTTGGGGGCCATAGGCTGACTCTATAAACTGCTTAGAGAGGGCTGTGAAGCTCTGTGAAGTGATATATAAGTCTAAGTGCTATTGCTATTGTTTCCTTCCTTTCCTTCTTTCTCTCCCTCCCTTTTCTCCTTCCTTCCTTCCTTCCTTCCTTCCCATGGTGGCGCAATGGTCAGAATGCAGTATTGCAGGCTGACTCTGCCTGCTGCCAGCAGTTCGATCCTCACTGGTTCAAGGTTGACCCAGCCTTCCATCCTTCCAAGGTGGGTAAACTGAGGACCCAGATTGTTGAGGGAAATATGCTTAGAGCATATCTGTAAACCGCTTAGAGCACTGTGAAGCAGTATATAAGTCTAAGTGCTATCGCTATTGCTTGCACACACACCTGGAAATCTGCTCTTGCAAACCGCGCAACCCACCTTGATGGACACTTTGTGCTTGGTGAACGATCGGCTCCTGAGAAGTTGGTAAATGCAATGGATGGGGAGAAACCCAGTGATGTTTGCGCTCAGGTTGCTCGTCACCGCCACGCGGACCGCATGAGCAGTCACCACCTAGGAGACAGAAAGGCGTTAGCATCCCACCGGTCAAGAGGACCACGTTCTCCCAAAGGCCTTTCTGGAAGCTCAGCTGTCAGAACCCATAATCTAAGGGGACCCTTTTTCTTGCTTTAAGCTCAAACTCTATTCTCTCTCTACCTCTGGGTTCTGCCATATTCCTGGAGGTGAGGGGGGGGGAAAAGCACTGCGGGCTATTGCTTTATTTTCCTCTGTCGCTATACTGTAACACTTTGCTGTTCCTGCATACTATCTCTCCCCTTCACGTCAGCTAGAAAGGGGGGAGGAGAAAGGAACGCAAATGGTTTATCTCCCGCGCTCGGAAGGGAAGGTGTGAAGAGCCCACAAAACCGCTGAAACCCTAAGACAGCCTGGGCGTTATCAACTGTTTCCCACAACGGACTTAACACCTGGAGATTGGCCCATGTGAACTGACCGGATGAACTACGGCAGTGGTGGCGAACCTATGGCACAGGTGCCAGAGGCGGCACTCGGAGCCCTCTCTGTTGGCACACGTGCCGTTGCCCCAGCCTCACCTCCTTCCGTGACCCCCTCCTCACCAGCAGCCCTCCTGGAGAAGAGTCGCCCCCGAGCGTGGCCCACGCGGAGCAGTGCAGTCAAGGACATGGCAGCCAGGTAGCGTAGAAAGACTCTTCCCTCACACCCCATCGCGCACAGTTGATGCTGCGGGGCGCAGGCAGAAGGTGTGGCTGCCATGGCGCTGCTGGACGATCTGCGGCGGGCCCAGGAGGCGGTGAGTGGCCCCACGGGCAGGTGGGGTGGGAGTGGAGCAGGGGCGGGGCAGGGGGTGGGGCGGGGCCAGTTTTGGGGCACTTGGTTTCTAAAAGGTTCGCCATCACTGAACTATGGGGTGGAGTTTTGCTTGGGACACTTTTCACCTATCGATCTGAGCGGGAAACCCTCAGATCCTGTCTATTATGCCTGCTGTCAGCTTCTCCTAATAAAAGTTCCCTTTGGAAGAAACTGCTTCCACGAGTTCTGCTTTCTTAGGATGAGGTTTTGAAGCGGGCCCTGACATCAGCTCTGTATTCTCCTGCTTGACTGGAAGGAGACAGATCTGTGGAAGGGACCGGAGGCCGCCATTTTACAAAGCCGGGCTGAGGAATTCTGGGAGCTGAAGTCCAGGTGTTTTAAAGTTGCCAAACACTGATCTAAAGTACAGGTAGTCCTCGACTTACGACCTCAACTGAGCCCAACATTTAGGTTGCTAAGTGAGAAATTTGTTAAGTGAGTTTTGCCCCATTTTAGGATTCTTTCTTGCTAGATTTGTTAAATCAGTGGTTCTCAACCTTTTTAATGCCGTGACCCCCAACCGGTCGTAAGTTGAGGACTAAACCGGTCGTAAGTCGAGGACTAAAATGGTCATAGGTCGAGGACTAAACCGGTCGTAAGTCGAGGACTACCCAACTGGTCGTAAGTCGAGGACTTTCCCTGCCCGGGAGCGCCGCGCATGCGTGGTTCCGCCCCCTGCGCCGGCTGAGGCGCAGCTGGCAAGCGGCAGAGACGGAGCAGGCCAACCACCAGCTGGCTCAGCTCAAGGGAGGTAAGGCACCCGCTGGAAAAGGGGGGAAAAAATGGCGGACAGCCTTGCTTGGCGACCCCCGTGAAATGGTCTATCGACCCCAAATGGGGTCGCGACCCATAGGTTGAGAACCGCTGTGTTAAATGAATCACTGCAGTTGTTAAAATTAGTTAACACGGTGGCTAGGTGAATTGACTTTGCTTGTCAGAAGGTCACAAAAGGGGATTGCGTGACCCCCCAGGACACCGCGACCATCATAAATATGAGCCAGTTGCCCAGCGTCCGAATATAAATCACATAACCACGGGGATGCTGCAACGATGGTTTAGTGTGAAAAATGGTTGTTAAGTCACTTTTTTCAGTGCCGTAACTTCAAATTGTCCCTAAATGAACAAGTGTTAAGTCGGGAACTACCTGTATACAACTCACCACAAGACAACTTGCTGCAGGGCAATTTAACAATTCTGTTTAACTGTTTAAAATAAAATAAAAATTAATTTTTGCTATTCACATTTCCTTTTGTCATCCTTTTTTTAATGGTTCTATTGCAGGGCTTTTCAACCAGTGGTACGGGTACCGCCCGTGGTACATTGGCACCTGGCAGGTGGTACGCGACCATCCTAGAAAAGTGGTAGCGGGGGAGGGGAATGGCAGCACCGCACAAGCCTGAGCGAGAGACGGCTGGAGCTGCAGGGCTGTCAGGGCTCAGCGGAAGCGCCAGGATCAGCGCCAGGCTCCAGCTGGAGCTCGGCGCTGATCCTGGTGCTTCTGCTGAGCCCAGAAGAAGCGCTGATCAGCTGGAATGTTGCAGCATCTCCAGGGTCTTGTGATTTACATTCAGATGCTTGGCCACTGATTCATATTTATGACGGTCAGTGTCCCAGGGTCATGTGAAGTGACCAAAACCTGCTGCAACCACCCAGCAGATGGGGGGGGGGAATAAAAACCAAACACCCCCCCATCCCACCCCCGCTGCCAATCCTCAACAGAAATGCTCACAACAATGAAAACCTCGGACAGGAGGAAGAGCGCCGCCGGGCGGGCAGGCGTCTTGCTCGGCTGTGCCTTGGGGGGCACTTTTTTCAGTGCCATTGTAACTTCGAACAGTCACTAAGCAAACTGTTGTAAGTCGAGGATCACCTGTACTTTATCACTTTTTTTTTTTTTGGTCATCAAGTTTTTGACACCTTGCTAGGCGACTGGTGGTACTCGGATGTTGCCATATCCTAAAAGTGGCACAATGGGTGAAAAGGTTGAAAAGCCCTGTTCTATTGCACCATTTCTTCAGGATTAGCTGGCCTCAGCAAGTTGCCCATGGAGAGTTGGCAAATTGTCATAAACTCTTGTAAAGCACGCAACATATAGTCGTGTATTCATGGGGGGGGGGGGAGGGAAACTGTCAGAATTTTGAATCTGGGTTATAAGTCCCTTTTTTTCAGGCCCACAAAGCAATCAGTCCTAAATTAAAGACTACCTAGAGCAGGGGTCTTCAAACTTGGCCCTTTCATGACTTGTGGACTTCAACTCCCAGAATTCCTCAGCCAGGCACGCTGGCTGAGGAATTCTGGGAGTTGAAGTCCACAAGTCATAAACTCATAAAAGGGCCAAGTTTGAAGACCCCCTGACCTAGAGCCATTTTAACCTGTATTATAAAATGCTCAGACTGAAGAAAACCTAGAAAATCAATCAATCTTTATTCAATCATAGACCCGCAAAGCAAACGAGGAATGTTTTACACGAAATATGTACCCAGACGAAGCTTTCCTGTTTCGGTGCCTTTTTATAAAAAAAAAACCAAAGTGAACTTCCATCCTGGTTTACGCCAAAAAAGATGGATTAACAGATTACCTGTTCGGTGAAAATCTCCTGGGTGAAGATGGTTTTCATGCGACTCAGAGAACTGGGTTTGATGACAATCTGAAATACGTAAGACCAGGAACAGCAATATTGTCAGGTTGACGGTTTTTGCTATACTGAATATTCCCCATAAATTGTCTTTGACATAAGACTGTCATGGAGCCTGCCTCGTGACTAACCCAATTTTACGACCTTTTATGCAGCAATCTGTAAATAAATGCCACAGTTGTTAAATGAACATGGAGATCAGTTCGTTATGGGTGTGGTTTTCGTAGCTAAGGTGGGACTAGAACTCACAGCCTCCTGTTGATTCACCCAAAGTCACCCAGCCAGCTTTCATAGCGAAGGTGTGACTAGAACACAGCGTCTCCTGATCTGGAGGGTCTTTCAGAATAACAACAGGCTAACTGTTGAAAGGGACCTTGGAGGTCTTCTAGTCCAACCTCCTGCTCAGGCAGGAGACCTGATACCATTTTAGTCAAATCTCTTCTTAAAAACCTCCAGTACTAAAGCACCCACAACTTCTGGAGACAAGCTGTTCCACTGATAGTTCTAACTGTCAGGAAGTTTCTCCTTAGTTCTAGGTTGCTTCTCTCCTTGATTAGTTTCCATCCATTGCTTCTTGTCCTGCCTTCAGGTACTTTGGAGGCTAGCTTGACTCCCTCTTCTTTGTGGCAACCCCTGAGATACTGGAAGACTGCTATCACATCACCTCCAGTCCTTCTTTTCATTAAACTAGACATACCCAATTCCTTCCACCATTCTTCATTTGTTTTAGCATCCAGTCTGCTAGTGATTGTCCCAAAGTCACCCAGCCAGCCTTCATCTCATTGTCTAGAACTCACCATCTCCTGGTAATTGTTGCCAAGTCACCTAGCTGGCTGTCATGCCTACTTTGGGACTAGAAATCACCAACTCCTGGTGATTGGCCCAAAATCACCCAGACAGTGTTCATGACTAAGGCAGGACTAGAACTCATGGTCTCCTGGTGATTGGTCCAAAGTCACCCAGCTGGCCTTCATGCCGAAGGCAGGACTAGAACTCACCAACTCCTGGTGATTGGCCCAAAGTCACTCTGCCAGCCTTCATGACTAAGGCAGGACTAGAACTCATGGTCTCCTGGTGATTGGTCCAAAGTCACCTAGCTGGCCTTCATGCCGAAGGCAGGACTAGAACTCACATTCTCCTGGTGATTGCCCAAAGTCACCCAGACAGTGTTCATGACTAAGGCAGGACTAGAACTCACCAACTCCTGGTGATTGGCCCAAAGTCACCCAGCTGGCCTTCATGCCGAAGGCAGGACTAGAACTCACCAACTCTTGGTGATTGGCCCAAAGTCACCCAGACAGTGTTCATGACTAAGGCAGGACTAGAACTCACCAACTCCTGGTGATTGGCCCAAAGTTACTCAGTTGGCCTTCATGCCGAAGGCAGGACTAGAACTCACCGTCTCCTGCTTTCTAGCCTGATGCCTTCGCCACTAGGCCAAACTGACTCTTGGATTAAATCTGATGTTTGACAGATTACAGAGGCAGCTTTAGGGAAGTCAAGCAGGAAGGCCTGCCGCTCCAGGCCCCACCCTGGGAGTGGACCACTTACCTTCATTCCCAACGTAGAGCACACCAACTCAATGATAGCGCTGAGCTGGTTGCTATGGAAATACATGGCGACCAATAAGAGCATCTCGCCGAAGGAGGCTGAAACTCCAGAAGTGCTGTCGGAAAAGAAAGGTGGGGAGGAGAGGAAAACATTTCACGGAGAAGGTTTTTTTTAGCGTACACTGTATTTTGGCAAGGGCGGGAAAAGGTCACTAACCTTTCAAAATAAGCTTCTTCCTTGATCATCCAGCTCAACCACATCACCATCAGCTGCTCTTGTTCTGGGGTGCTAAAGAGAGAGAAAGAGGATCGTGTTAGAGTTGGAAGTCGGACAGAATAACAGGATAACAGGATTGAAAGGGACCTTGGAGGACTTCTAGTCCAGCCCCCTGCTCAAGCAAGAGACCCTATACCAGGGGTCTTCCAATGTGGCCCTTTTATGACTTGTGGACTTCAACTCCCAGAATTCCTCAGCCATACACACGTGCCTGGGGGTTGAAGTCCACAAGTCATAAAAGGGCCAGGTTTGAAGACCCCTGCCCTATACCATTCCAGACAAACGGCTGTCCAGTCTCTTCTTAAAAGCCTCCAGCGATTGCAAGCAATGACTCTATCCAGTGCTGCAGTTACAGGTAGTCCTTGACCTATAACCATTCATTTAGCCACCATTCAGTGTTACAAGACACTGAAAAAGTGACCTATGACCAGTTCTCACACTTATTTTTTTTATTTTTAAAAAAGTTTTTTATTAATAAAACAATTAAAACAAAAAAGGACGACATGACGTTCCAGTATATATAATCCTAGCAATTCGTTCCTTATCATACTTAAAGACACTGAAAAAGTGACTTATGACCAGTTCTCACACTTACGACCATCACAGTATCCCCATGTTCACGTGATAAAATTCATCACGCATTTACAACGGTGGCAGCATTCCTGGGTGATGTGACCCCCATTTGCAAGCTTCCCAGCCGGCTTCTGACAAGGGAAGTCAAAATATAAGGAAAGGCTGCTGGAATTGGGTATGTCTAGTTTAACGAAGAGAAGGATGAGGGGGGACATGATAGCAGTCTTCCAGTATCTGAGGGGGTGCCCCAAAGAAGAGGGAGTCAAGCTATTCTCCAAAGCGCCTGAAGGCAGGACAAGAAGCAACGGATGGAAACTGATCAAGGAGAGAAGCAACCTGGAACTAAAGAAAAATTTCCTGACAGTGAGAACAATTAACCAGTGGAACAACCTGCCTCCAGAAGCGGTGAATGCTCCAACACTGGAAGTTTTTAAGAAGAGACTGGACAGCCATTTGTCCGAAATGGTATAGGCTTTCCTGCCTGAGCAGGGGGTTGGACTCGATGGCCTCCAAGGTCCCTCCCAACTTCATTATTATTATTATTATTATTATTATTATTATTATTATTATTATTATTATTATTATTATTATTATTATTATTATTATTATTATTACTACTACTACTACTACTACTACTACTACTACTACTACTATCTGGTTACTCAAAGGGTACCTGACGAGCGTGGAGAAAGCAAGCAGCATGCAGAAAGAGAGCGACACAAAGCGGACTCCCGCCGGAGTGGCCGGCGGGCGGCTGGTCATGAGCTGAAGTAGCTGCTCTGCTTCTTCGTCGGTCGGCCTGCAGGAGGACACAAAGAGAGGATCAGCTGCGTACGATGGCAGGGCATATTTTCTCCCCAGTGCCAGGAGCCATTTGCAAAACAAGTCTTCTAAATCAGGGGTCCCCCAACCTTTTGGGCACCAGAAACCGGTTACCTGGAGAGAAGTTTTTCCGTGGACCGGAGGGTGCGTGGTTTTGTGTGCTGCCTGCATCCCACGGATGGGGCTTTGCTTGTTGGTGTGGACCGGTTGCTGGCATGCCGCGGCCCGGTACTGGTCCACAGACCAGGGGTTGGGGACCCCTGTTCTAAACCAGGGGTCCCCGGGCTGCACTCGGCCCATTCGGAACCGGGCTGCACAAACAGGCGTGCACACCTCCACTTCCCCGAGTGGCACGTGCACGTGTACACCTGACACTCACACAGAACCATCCCTTCTTCCTGCCCCCCATCGGTCCGCCAAGCCAGAGAGGGTGGGGAACACTGTTCTAAACAGCAAGTTTACTCCTTGGTTCTTCAGTTGTCAGGAAGGGCTCGTGCGAGGCGGATTCTGCATGACGAGGTTCCCTCCCAGAAGAAGCTCGGAACGCCTCCCCCCCAAGTAAAGACTTCACTTGTGTGGACTGGATATTCTTTTTCACAATTTAGTGCAGCCAACAGGAAAGGATAGAGACAACCAAAAAAAGGATCTAAATTTAAAGGAGGGCTTAAAGCATGGCTGGCTGGGGAATTGTGGGAGTTGAAATCCACCCTTCTTAAAGCATGCTGGCTGGGGAATTCTGGGAGTTGAAGTCCACCCTTCTTACAGCATGCTGGCTGGGGAATTCTGGGAATTGAAATCCATCCTTCTTACAGCATGCTGACTGGGGAATTCTGGGAGTTGAAATCCACCCTTCTTAAAAGTTGCTAAGGTTCAGAAACCGAATGGGAAAAAGTGGGCTCCAATTGCGACATTGATCTTTCCTCCAACAACCTTCCCACCACACATTTTGACCCTCAACCATCACCATCCAATGAATGGCCACCTAAGGCAGAGGTCCCCAACCTTTTGGGCACCAGGGACCGGTCCCGCAGAAAAAGGTTTTTCTGCGGACCGGAGAGTGCATGGTTTTGTGTGCTGCCTGTATCCCACGGATGGGGCGTTGCTTGTTTGTGCAGAGCGGTTGCTGACATGCCGTGGTCCAGTACCGGTCCACGGGCCAGGGGTTGGGGACCCCTGACCTAAGGAAACTCTGAGACTCAACCCGCAAACATGATCATCGTAGGACAGTGGTGGCGAACCTATGCCACGCGTGCCAGAGGCGGCACTCAGAGCCCTCTCTGTGGGCACAGGCGCCATGCCCGGGAGATGGCAACCGTCCCTCTTCAACCAGCCGCCCGCTAACTCGCCGAGGTCTCACATGGCTGGATGTATCCCAGCACCCATGCACTCGCTGGCCTCTGTGTGCAGGGGCCGATGGTGTCAGGCAGCAGCCGCCCCGGCCCCTGCCTCACCTTACCCTATGACAATGGCACTCCCGCCCTGCCTCGCCTCACCCCGCAGGACGAGCCTCCTGCCCACTGCCCCACCTGCCAGAGACCCCCTGGATCTCCCCCACAGGCGTCCCTCCCCATGAGCAACATCGAGGTGATCACGCCCACCTTGGCCACTCCCACCCAATCTGCCATGACCACCACAGCCACGCCCACCCGGCACCCTGCAATAAATAAGTGGGTTTTGGATTGCAGTTTGGGCACTCGGTCTCTGAAAGGTTCGCCATCACTGTCGTAGGATGACTAAGTCCATGGAAGAAGATGAAGCCCTGCTCACTTTAAGCCGGCGATGCCCATCAGAGCACAGTAGAGGCGCAGGAGGGCGCTGGCCTTGACGACATGTTCCTCCTTCAGCCCAGAATAGACTGAGATGTTGGGTCCCATCTCTTGCTCGGCCTCCTCGGGGATGTGCAAACTGCGGACGGTGGGCAGGATCTCCATCAGCTCAAGCAGCAGCTGCCTCCTCATTTGCCAAAGCACAGAGCTGATGTTCTCCCGTTTGCGCTGCACAAGAGAAGGAAAAGAGGGCTCTCTTTAACGTCCATCTCTTCATTAAACTAGATAATCCCAGTTCCAGCAACCGTTCCTTGTATGTTTTAGCCTCCAGTCCCCTAATCATCTTTGTTGCTCTTCTCTGCACTCTTTCTAAAACAGTGGTTCTCAACCTTTTTAATGCCGCGACCCAAACCGGTCGTAAGTCGAGGACTAAACCGGTTGTAAGTCGAGGACTACCCAACCGGTTGTAAGTCGAGGACTTTCCCTGCCCGGGAGCACCGCGCATGCGTGGTTCCGCCCCCTGCGCCGGCCGAGGCGTAGCTGGCAAGCGGCAGAGACGGAGCAGGCCGACCACCAGCTGGCCCAGCCCAAGGGAGGTAAGGCACCCGCCGGAAAAGGGGAAAAAAATGGCGGACGAAACAAATGGCAGACAAAAAAAATGGCGGACAGCCTTGCTTGGCGACCCCCGTGAAATGGTCGATCGACCCCAAATGGGGTCCCGACCCACAGGTTGAGAACCACTGTTCTAAAAGGTTCTAAAGGGTTCACCATCCCTGGGTTATGCTATGGTCTTTTCCTCTATCAAGCACAGATGTTCTCACCTGTTGACCGTTCCGGATAAAAGTTCCAAACCATGTCCGAACTTTGGCGTTCGTTCCAAGCAACAAGCCGCTCACAAAACAGACCAGGTCACTGACGCCATCCTCTGAAAACTCGTTCTTGGTGTGATCCAAAGTCAAAGCCACACCAAGTCCTGGTAAGTGACATTCCTCCACCTAAGCAAACAAGAGCGTCTTAAAATTTGGCTGCAAATTTACTTCCAACAGGTGTCTGTCTCCCTTGCCAGATTACTGGAAGACACATATGTAAGAACCAGGTACATTTATGTTCCTTATGCTAGGGAAGTCTCATCTTTTTAACCATGTAGCTAACTCAGTTGAGTTTGCACATCACCCCTGAACCAAATAGCAATTTCACAGACTAGCTTTGTGAGGAGACCAAAAAAAAAAAAAAGTTCAGGCGTAGAGAGATTGCCTACAGAAATCGCTTGGACTTTTTCTCTCCCATTCCTTACAGAGAGTTTGGAGAGGAAGGGGTCATAAGAGAGTAAGCAGGCACACAATGGAGAATGCAATGGGCTGCTTGGATGATGAGCTTGCAGTTGCTGGCACCAGTGTTTTGATTTGATATGTACTCCCTATTGTGTGCCTGCTTATTCTCTTGTAATCCCTTCCTCTCCAATCTCTCTACTCTGCAAAGGGGGAAAGAAATGAAAAGAACTGGTTGGGCACAAAACAGCATACTGTATGCTGACTACAATGGGATCGCATGGGTGAGAAAATACTGTAAAGATTGTAAATGTGGGCACTGGTTGTCAAGTTATTTTTAAATCATGATTTTATTAATATAATAAAAAACGAAAAGAAATATGGTGTCCTTGGTGTTCTCTGAGCCTGGCTGTTTTCTTTCAGACATTTCAGTACCAAACTAGGTAACACCAGCAGTGCTAGTTAGAACAGAGGTCACCAACTTTTGTCGGTTGGCGGATCGCAGGAAAAGGGAGGGGGAAAGCATTTTACATGTGTGCGCGCGGGCACGCGCGCACAAGGCCGCAAGCACATGCGTGCCGCAAACAGGGCAGGGCTATTGCCCACATGATACTCACTAACCCTGCCCCGTTCTTGCGTGGTGCGGTGCCTTGTTTCTGCACCCCGTGGCACAGCAGCGGCCCGTTTTTGCGCCACGAGGCGCAGTGGCGGCCCGTTTTCGCACCCCAAGGCACGGAGGCAGCCCGTTTTTGCGCCCCAAAGCGCGGTGGCCCATTTTTGCAACCCTGAGTTAGAAAGTAGGATTTTGTCTCATTTTATATACAAGTGGCTTGCCCTGTCAGTGTTGGTGGGAATCTTCTTGGTGGTTCTTTGATTGACTATTAGCTTGATTGTCGGAGTTGGTAGTTCCTTGACTGGAGTATTGTTTGTTTCTTGCCTGTTGGTTTTAGTGTTAATCTTGTCATTAATCTCTGCAAATTTGGGTGTTAATTGCTGGTGAGGTGCTTACATCTTTTTGTTTCCTTTTTGGCTTTTTGATTGTCTCTTTTGATGGTACCGCGTTTCCTCGAAAATAAGATCCGTTCATATATATATATATCTCCTTCCAAAAGAGGCACTAGATCTTATTTTCGGGTGATGTCTTACCCGCTTACCACACGACTGCTGCAGCCAGACCTCCCACACCCCGACACCGGTCACGCCACTGCCCAGCTTCTTCTGCAGCCGCTCACAGGGTGCCACGTGGCACATTGTGCACGCGAGCAGCGCCACTGGTTGCAACGTGCCATGTGGCATCATTTCGCGAGCAGCAGCATCAGCATGATGTGTCACGTGGCATCCTGCCACAAGTGATTGCCAGCAACCAGAAGTGGGCCAGCGGCCACACAGGCTTTTTTGTAGGACAGGGCTGCTGCTGCTGTGACGAGGCCTGGCTGCAGGGGCCCTGAGGTAAGCAGGTACGGGGCGCGTGGGGCAGCTCCACCCCATCCCCACCCTAGCTTGATTTTTATGCGTGCGCCTCGCCTCACCTCATACAACCAGACAGTGGGACAAAGTGGGCGGGGTCTTAACTAGAGCTTATTTTGGGGGTAGGGCTTATATTAAGCACACACATTAAAATCAAGCTAGGGCTTATTTTAGGGATATTTTCAGGGAAACATGGTGTGTATATATTGATAAATATGCAGATGATACCACTCTAATGGCAGAAAGTGAAGAGGAACTAAAGAACCTCTTGATGCGGGTGAAGAAGGAGAGTGCAAAAGTTGGCTTGAAACTCAACATTAAGAAAACCAAGATCATGGCATCCGGCCCTCTCAATTCCTGGAAAATAGATGGGGAAGAAATGGAGGTAGTGACAGATTTTATCTTCCTGGGCTCCAAGATCACCTCAGATGGGGACTGCAGCCAAGAAATTAAAAGACGCTTGCTCCTGGGGAGGAAAGCTATGGCAAATCTAGACAGCATACTAAAAAGCAGAGACATCACCCTGCCAACAAAAGTGCGTATAGTGAAGGCCATGGTTTTCCCAGTTGCAATGTATGGCTGTGAAAGTTGGACCATAAGAAAGGCTGAGCGCAAAAGAATGGAGGCCTTTGAACTCTGGTGCTGGAGAAGACTCCTGCGAGTCCCCTGGACTGCAAGGCGATCAAACCGGTCAGTCTTAGAAGAGATCAATCCCGACTGCTCTTTAGAAGGCCAGATCCTGAAGTTGAAACTCAAGTCCTTTGGCCACCTAATGAGAAGGAAGGACTCCTTGGAGAAGAGCCTGATGCTGGGAAAGATGGAGGGCAAGAGAAGAAGGGGACGACAGAGAAGGAGGTGGCTGGATGGAGTCACTGAAGCAGGAGGCGTGAGCTTAAATGGACTCCAGAAGATGGCAGAGGACAGGAAGGCCTGGAGGAACGTGGTCCACGGGGTCGCGATGGGTCGGACACGACTTCGCAACTAGCAACACATGTTGATAACGATGTTACCTAGTTTGGTAACGAAACGTCTTCAAGAAACCCACCAAGCGCAGAGGGCACCAAGAAAACCTGCTCTTCAACCCTGAGCTCTAATTGTTCTCCTCTATCAGAAAAGAAATAGGCGAGTAAGTTACTTCATCACGAGCTTTTATCACAACAAGTGGTGAGAGGACTTACCACCATGCCACGGACCCTCAGCGCCTGGGAAGGGTTCATTTTGCAAAGATGACGCAGCGCATCTGTTCTGCGGCGGCCTCCAAAGCTTTCTTCGTCTTGCCTCTCGCCGTTCTTGATCAAGCCCCTGCAGACTGCAATCCACCAATTAAAAAAAAAGAAAAGAAAAGAATTGCAAGGCTTTTCAACTCGGCCCAGTTGCAAAAACCGTGGTGGGAGAAGCAGGGCACATGCAGGTGACCAGCCACCCATTGCCAACGCTGCTAACATTGAATATTCTTGCTTTGACAAAATATGCAGAACTGTCTGGTATTTTTAGAGTTAATTCAGATGATGCTGGGAGGGGAGGAGAAAGAATGTGCAGAGGGTAATTACCTGGGCTTCAGAATGGAAGTGAACCTTTGCCCCCCCCCCCGATTTATGACAGCAAAATAAGGGAGGGAAAATGCTAGCAAAATAACTGCTCGGGGAGTGGAGATTTCAGATCTTGGCATCCTTTATTCTTTGCTGTGCCGACATTTTGTTACACGATTAAAGACTTTTTAGGATAAACAATGCCTGGAAGTTCTTTGAAGTGTTTCATTAGTCGGAACCATGACACCCNTCCACCCATCTTAAAGCATGCTGACTAGGGAATTCTGGGAGTTGAAGTCCACCCATCTTAAAGCATACTGACTAGGGAATTCTGGGAGTTGAAATCCACCCATCTTAAAGCATACTGACTAGGGAATTCTGGGAGTTGAAGTCCACCCATCTTAAAGCATACTGACTAGGGAATTCTGGGAGTTGAAGTTCACCCATCTTAAAGCATACTGACTAGGGAATTCTGGGAGTTGAAATCCACCCATCTTAAAGCATGCTGGCTGGGGAATTCTGGGAGTTGAAGTTCATCCATCTTAAAGCATGCTGGCTGGGGAATTCTGGGAGTTGAAATCCACCCATCTTAAAGGTTGCTGGCTGGGGAATTCTGGGAGTTGAAATCCATCCTTCTTAAAGCATGCTGACTAGGGAATTCTGGGAGTTGAAGTCCACCCTTCTTAAAGTTGCTAAGGTTCAGAAACTGAATGGGAAAAAGTGGGCTCCAATTGCGACATTGATCTTTCCTCCAACAACCTTCCCACCACACATTTTGACCCTCAACCGTCACCATCCAATGAATGGCCACCTAAGCCAGAGGTCCCCAACCTTTTGGGCACCAGGCACCGGTCCCGCAGAAAAAGGTTTTTCTGCGGACCGGAGAGTGCATGGTTTTGTGTGCTGCCTGTATCCCACGGATGGGGCGTTGCTTGTTTGTGCAGAGCAGTTGCTGGCATGCCGTGGTCCAGTACCGGTCCACGGGCCGGGGGTTGGGGACCCCTGACCTAAGGGAACTCTGAGACTCAACCTGCAAACATGATCATCGTAGGACAGTGGTGGTGAACCTATGGCACGCGTGCCAGAGGCGGCACTCAGAGCCCTCTCTGTGGGCACACGCGCCATGCCCGGGAGATGGCAACCGTCCCTCTTCAACCAGCCGCCTGCTAACTCGCCGAGGTCCCACATGGCTGGATGCATCCCAGCACCCATGCGCTCACTGGCCTCTGTGTGCAGGGGCCGATGGTGTCAGGCAGCAGCCGCCCCAGCCCCTGCCTCACCTTGCCCTGTGACAATGGCACCCCCGCCCTGCCTCGCCTTGCCTCGCCTCACCCCACAGGATGAGCCTCCTGCCCACCGCCCTACCCGCCAGAGACCCCCTGGATCTCCCCTAACCCTGCCCAGCCCCCACAGGCGTCCCTCCCCATGAGCAACATCAAGGTGATCACGCCCACCTTGGCCACACCCACCCAATCTGCCATGACCACCACAGCCACGCCCACCCAGTGGGCCACGCCCGCCTGGCACCCTGCAATAAATAAGTGGGTTTTGGGTTGCAGTTTGGGCACTCGGTCTCTGAAAGGTTCGCCATCACTGTCGTAGGATGACTAAGTCCATGGAAGAGGATCAAGGGCTGCTCACTTTAAGCCGGCGATGCCCATCAGAGCACAGTAGAGGCGCAGGAGGGCGCTGGCCTTGACGACATGTTCCTCCTTCAGCCCAGAATAGACTGAGATGTTGGGTCCCATCTCTTGCTCGGCCTCCTCGGGGATGTGCAAACTGCGGACGGTGGGCAGGATCTCCATCAGCTCAAGCAGCAGCTGCCTCCTCATTTGCCAAAGCACAGAGCTGATGTTCTCCCGTTTGCGCTGCACAAGAGAAGGAAAAGAGGGCTCCCTTTAACGTCCATCTCTTCATTAAACTAGATAATCCCAGTTCCAGCAACCGTTCCTTGTATGTTTTAGCCTCCAGTCCCCTAATCATCTTTGTTGCTCTTCTCTGTACGCTTTCTAAAAGGTTCTAAAGGGTTCACCATCCCTGGGCTATGCTATGGTCTTTTCCTCTATCAAGCACAGATGTTCTCACCTGTTGACCGTTCCGGATAAAAGTTCCAAACCATGTCCGAACTTTGGCGTTCGTTCCAAGCAACAAGCCGCTCACAAAACAGACCAGGTCACTGACGCCATCCTCCGAAAACTCGTTCTTGGTGTGATCCAAAGTCAAAGCCACACCAAGTCCTGGTAAGTGACATTCCTCCACCTAAGCAAACAAGAACGACTTAAAATTTGGCTGCAAATTTACTCCCGACAGGTGTCTGTCTCCCTTGCCAGATTACTGGAAGACACATACGTAAGAACCAGGTACATTTATGTTCCTTGTGCTAGGGAAGTGTCATCTTTTTAACCATGTAGCTAACTCAGTTGAGTTTGCACATCACCCCTGAACCAAATAGCAATTTCACAGACTAGCTTTGTGAGGAGACCAAAAAAAAAAAAAAGTTCAGGCGTAGGGAGATTGCCTACAGAAATCGCTTGGACTTTTTCTCTCCCATTCCTTACAGAGAGTTTGGAGAGGAAGGGGTCATAAGAGAGTAAGCAGGCACACAATGGAGAATGCAATGGGCTGCTTGGATGACGAGCTTGCAGTTGCTGGCACCAGTGTTTTGATATGTACTCCCTATTTTGTGCCTGCTTATTCTCTTGTAATCCCTTCCTCTCCAATCTCTCTACTCTGCAAAGGGGGAAAGAAATGAAAAGAACTGGTCGGGCACGGAACAGCACATGCTGACTACAATGGGTGAGAAAATACTGAAAAATGTGGGCACCGGTTGTCAAGTTATTTTTAAATCATGATTTTTATTAATATAATAAAAAATGAAAATATGGTGTCCTTGGTGTTCTCTGAGCTTGGCTGTTTTCTTTCAGATATTTCAGTACCAAACTAGGTAACACCAGCAGTGCTAGTTAGAACAGAGGTCACCAACTTTTGTCGGTTGGCGGATCGCAGGAAAAGGGAGGGGGAAAGCATTTTACATGTGTGCGCGTGCGCACGCGCGCACAAGGCCGCAAGCACATGCGTGCCGCAAACAGGGCAGGGCTATTGCCCGCATGATACTCACTAACCCTGCCCCATTCTTACATGGTGCGGTGCCTTGTTTCTGCACCCTGTGGCACAGCAACGTCCTGTTTTTGCGCCACGAGGCATGGCGGTGGCCCGCTTTCGTACCCCAAGGCATGGAGGCAGCCCGTTTTTGCGCCCCAAGGCGCGGCGACCCATTTTTGCAACCCTGAGTTA
Source organism: Protobothrops mucrosquamatus (assembly GCF_001527695.2). Lineage (NCBI taxonomy): Eukaryota > Metazoa > Chordata > Lepidosauria > Squamata > Viperidae > Protobothrops > Protobothrops mucrosquamatus. The sequence continues at coordinate 159,889 of NW_015389539.1, forward strand.
GAAAGTAGGATTTTGTCTCATTTTATATACAAGTGGCTTGCCCTGTCAGTGTTGTTGGGAATGTTCTTGGTGGTTCTTTGATTGACTATTAGCTTGATTGTCGGAGTTGGTAGTTCCTTGATTGGAGTATTGTTTGTTTCTTGCCTGTTGGTTTTAGTGTTAATCTTGTCATTAATCTCTGCAAATTTGGGTGTTAATTGCTGGTGAGGTGCTTACATCTTTTTGTTTCCTTTTTGGCTTTTTGATTGTCTCTTTTGATGGTACCGCGTTTCCTCGAAAATAAGATCCGTTCATATATATATATATCTCCTTCCAAAAGAGGCACTAGATCTTATTTTCGGGCGATGTCTTACTCGCTTACCACACGACTGCTGCAGCCAGACCTCCCACACCCCGACACCGGTCACGCCACTGCCCAGCTTCTTCTGCAGCCGCTCACAGGGTGCCACGTGGCACATTGTGCACGCGAGCAGCGCCACTGGTTGCAACGTGCCATGTGGCATCATTTCGCGAGCAGCAGCATCAGCATGATGTGTCACGTGGCATCCTGCCACAAGTGATTGCCAGCAACCAGAAGTGGGCCAGCGGCCACACAGGCTTTTTTGTAGGACAGGGCTGCTGCTGCTGTTGCCATGACGAGGCCTGGCTGCAGGGGCCCTGAGGTAAGCAGGTACGGGGCGTGTGGGGCAGCTCCACGCCCCTATCCCCGCCCTAGCTTGATTTTTACGTGTGCGCCTTGCCTCACCTCGTACAAGCAGACAGTGGGACAAAGTGGGCGGGGTCTTAACTAGAGCTTATTTTGGGGGGAGGGCTTATATTAAGCAGACACATTAAAATCAAGCTAGGGCTTATTTTAGGGATATTTTCAGGGAAACATGGTGTGTATATATTGATAAATATGCAGATGATACCACTCTAATGGCAGAAAGTGAAGAGGAACTAAAGAGCCTCTTGATGTGGGTGAAGGAGGAGAGTGCAAAAGTTGGCTTGAAACTCAACATTAAGAAAACCAAGATCATGGCATCCGGCCCTCTCAATTCCTGGCAAATAGATGGGGAAGAAATGGAGGTAGTGACAGATTTTATCTTCCTGGGCTCCAAGATCACCGCAGATGGGGACTGCAGCCAAGAAATTAGAAGATGCTTGCTCCTGGGGAGGAAAGCTAGGGCAAATCTAGACAGCATACTAAAAAGCAGAGACATCACCCTGCCAACAAAAGTGCGTATAGTCAAGGCCATGGTTTTCCCAGTTGCAATGCATGGCTGTGAAAGTTGGACCGTAAGAAAGGCTGAGCGCCAAAGAATGGAGGCCTTTGAACTCTGGTGCTGGAGAAGACTCCTGCGAGTCCCCTCGACTGCAAGGCGATCAAACCGGTCAGTCTTAGAAGAGATCAACCCCGACTGCTCTTTAGAAGGCCAGATCCTGAAGTTGAAACTCAAGTACTTTGGCCACCTAATGAGAAGGAAGGACTCACTGGAGAAGAGCCTGATGCTGGGAAAGATGGAGGGCAAGAGAAGAAGGGGACGACAGAGAATGAGGTGGCTGGATGGAGTCACTGAAGCAGGAGGCGTGAGCTTCAGTGGACTCCAGAAGATGGCAGAGGATAGGAAGGCCTGGAGGATCGTTGTCCACGGGGTCGCGATGGGTCGGACACGACTTCGCAACTAGCAACACATGTTGATAACGATGTTACCTAGTTTGGTAACGAAACGTCTTCAAGAAACCCACCAAGCGCAGAGGGCACCAAGAAAACCTGCTCTTCAACCCTGAGCTCTAATTGTTCTCCTCTATCAGAAAAGAAATAGGCGAGTAAGTTACTTCATCGCAACGCTTTTATCACAACAAGTGGTGAGAGGACTTACCACCATGCCACGGACCCTCAGCGCCTGGGAAGGGTTCATTTTGCAAAGATGACGCAGCGCATCTGTTCTGCGGCGGCCTCCAAAGCTTTCTTCGTCTTGCCTCTCGCCGTTCTTGATCAAGCCCCTGCAGACTGCGATCCACCAATTAAAAAAAAAGAAAAGAAAAGAATTGCAAGGCTTTTCAACTCGGCCCAGTTGCAAAAACCGTGGTGGGAGAAGCAGGGCACATGCAGGTGACCAGCCACCCATTGCCAACGCTGCTAACATTGAATATTCTTGCTTTGACAAAATATGCAGAACTGTCTGGTATTTTTAGAGTTAATTCAGATGATGCTGGGAGGGGAGGAGAAAGAATGTGCAGAGGGTAATTACCTGGGCTTCAGAATGGAAGTGAACCTTTGCCCCCCCCCCCCGATTTATGACAGCAAAATAAGGGAGGGAAAATGCTAGCAAAATAACTGCTCGGGGAGTGGAGATTTCAGATCTTGGCATCCTTTATTCTTTGCTGTGCCGACATTTTGTTACACGATTAAAGACTTTTTAGGATAAACAATGCCTGGAAGTTCTTTGAAGTGTTTCATTAGTCGGAACCATGACACCCATCCTGATCTAAGGGTTCTAGAGTTATCCAGGGTTCAGAAAAAGACTTAGGGCAGGGGTCCCCAACCCCTGGTCCGTGGACCGGTACTGGGCCCCGGCATGCCAGCAACCAGTCCACACAAAACAAGCAAAGCCCCATCTGCGGGATGCAGGTAGCACACAAAACCGCACACCCTCTGGACCATGGAAAAACCTCTCTCCACCGGAACCGGTCCCTGGTGCCCAAAAGGGCACCAGGGCTTCAGAACGGAAGTGAAGTAAAGCGTATTCTTGACTCTAGAATTTTCAGAGGGAAATAGCAGTATCTCGTACAATGGAAGGGATACCCGTTATCCGAAGCCACCTGGGTGAAATCCAGTGAAGTAAAGGCTAATAGATTGGTCAAAAGGTTTCATGTGAAACACCCCAACAAACCAAAAGATAACCCTTAACATATGCTTTGGGTTGCTTTACAGGATCTGTCCTTTTTGTAAGGGGGGGCGGATGTCAACGCTGCAAATACTGTATATTCTTGCTTTGACAATATGCAGAACTGTCTGGTATCTTTATAGTTAAATCAGGCAACAGTGAAAGCCCGGGGAAAAGAAACCGGAAGTAAATCACATCTTCCAAGTTAATTGGAAGATGTGAACCATGACCCCAAAATAGAGGCAGGGAAAAATGCTTGGAATGTATGTACAACGGAAAAGGATCCAGACCTAAGCATTTCCACCATGCCGTACTGACGTCTCTGTAACCTTAATAAATGCTTTTAGGGAAAAATATGCCTGAAAGTCCTTTTAAGTGTTTCGTTAATCAGACACATGACATCGGGAACCTCTGACTTAAGGCATTCAGAAGTGATTGTGTTGACCAGCTGGACCACATTCTCGTTCCCTAGGTTTACAATTTTCTGGAATTATTGATGAAGTGAATTGCATTCTTCCTTTCTCCTGTCTTTTGAAACATACACAGCGTTTTTTCATTTAATTTGCAGTCCATGCACTGCATTCAAGACGTATACTGAATGCAATAAGTATGTTTAGTTCCTACTCAGCTGTTTTTATCTTACCCTTCTAATGCTGTTACTGAAAAATGTGCTCCAGCAAATGTTCCTCCTGATGCGCACCGATGGTGCTTTTGCAACACACAGCAACGCACCAAATCACTGCCGAAAGAAGTATTCAAGCATGTAACATACCTTCATTAAAACTGTCTGGGACGTTGGCTACTAAAAGGCAGAGGAACCAAGCTCCATTCTTCACGTGTAGCAAGGCTTCAGCCACATCAATGATAGGCAACAGAGAAGGAAGTTCTGAACACACAAGAGTTCAAAGTTTGTTTATTTCTGCCAGAAGCATCATGATTAAAATAAGGCATACTCTTCAGCATAACATTTAAAATACAAGATCAAGACAGGTACAAGTACCAATGCCTTGGTAAGGCTACACTTGGAATACTGCATCCAGTTTTGGTCACCACGATGTAAAAAAGATGTTGAGACTCTAGAAAAAGTACAGAGAAGAGCAACAAAGATGATTAGAGGACTGGAGGCTAAAACATATAAGGAACGGCTGCTGGAATTGGGTATGTCTAGTCCAGGGGTAGGTAACCTTGGCTCTTTTATGACTCGTGGACTTCAACTCCCAGAATTCCTGAGCCAGCTATGCTGAGGAGAAATGGAGAGGTTTCCAAGCTGAGCCATGCTGGCTCATGAATTCTGGGAGTTGAAGTCCACGAGTCATAAAAGAGCCAAGGTTGCCTACCCCTGGTCTAGTCTAATGAAGAAAAGGACGAGGGGGGACATGATAGCAGTGTTCCAATATCTCAAGGGCTGTCACAAAGAAGAGGGAATCAAGCTATTCTCCAAAGGACAGCAGGACAAGAAGCAACAGATGGAAATTAATCAAGGAGAGAAGCAACCTAGAACTAAGGAGAAATTTTCTGACAGTGAGAACAATTAATCAGTGGAACAACCTGCCTCCAGAAGCTGTGAGTACTCCAACACTGGAAGTCTTTAAGAAGAGATTGGACAGCTATTTGTCTAAAATGGTATAGGATTTCCTGCCTAAGCAGGGGGTTGGACTGGAAGACCTCCAAGGTCACTTCCAACTTTATATTATTATTATTATTGTTATTATTATTATCATCATCAATATCAATAATATTATTACTAGTAACAACATTCAAAAAGTTCAAAGTGAAGCCAGTGTGTTAACAATAGGCTAGGGATAAATGATATTATGACTAAAATGAACAATACATATAAAAGAAAAAAAAAGTTGGAGATGCATATGTCTCTTAAGGTCAGATGTGGGCATTTTATGGCCCCTGGGCCACATCTGGCTCTTTGGCTGTCTCTTTCCAGCCGGCATGAGGCCACTTGGAAATCCTTAATTCCAGGTTGTTTCTCTCCTTGATTAGTTTCCATCCGTTGCTTCTCGTCTTGCCTTCTGGTGCTTTGATGAATAAGTTGACCCCCTCCTCCTCGTGGCAGCCCTTCAAATACGGGAAGACTGCCCCCCTAGTGCCTCTCTTCTCTAGACTAGCCAAATCCAAATCTTGCAACCGTTCTTCATATGTTTTAGATCTAATTTTTGTCTCTGGCCAGTGGCAGAATGATCTGGAAATGGGGGAGGTAGTTGTTGAACCCCTGTCATGGTCAGATCATTCACTCCTCAGGATGGACTTCCGGACCGCTCCCCCCCGCCGCAGGGAGGAGGAACCGCCTAGATGGTTCCGCCCCAGGCGCCTGATGGACCCGGAGAGGTTCCTGACGGAGCT
>NW_015389539.1:167465-168558 GCF_001527695.2 Protobothrops mucrosquamatus
CTGGCGACCCCCAGGGGGAGAGCCTTCTCTGTCGGAGCACCCACCCTCTGGAACGAGCTGCCCCCAGAGATCCGGGTGATCCCGGATCTCCCCTCCTTCCGCCGCGCCCTCAAGACCTGGTTATTTCAGCAGGCAGGACTGGCCTAGGGGTATTTTAAAGGGGTTTTAAATTAAATTTTTAGTAGAAGCGGCCAAATTTGAATAGTTATTTTTAATCTTTTTAAATTTTGTATTGTACTGTATCATTGTTTTAAACTGGCTGTAAGCCGCCCTGAGTCCTCCGGGAGAAGGGCGGGGTATAAATTTAATAAAATCAAAATCAAAATCAAATCTAGGCCTTCGATCATCTCAATTGTGCGACTCTGGGAAGCCGCAACCATTATACATCCATGCCAGTTGCCAAGCAGCCAAATTTTGATCACGCGTGACCGTGGGGCTGCTGCGCCGCTTGTAAGTGTGAGGACTGGCTGTAAATCGCATTTTTCAGCCCCGTTGTAACTTTGAAAGGTCACTAAACAGGTGGCTGTTAAGTCGAGGACTGCCTTACTCGCAGATAAGCTAGAAAGGGAGAGAAAGACACACCTGCTTGCAAAATGCAGAGGACGTCAGCCGCCTCTTCCAAATAAACCGGGCTCTCAAACAGCTCTGGAGACTTGAAAAAAAACTCGCCAGTGGAGTCGGCCACCTGTTCGGAGAGAAATTTTATTTGTGAAAAAGGAAAAACAAAGCAAGCTGGAAGACAGGGAAGTGAATTTGGCCCCCCATTTTATAATAATAATAATAAAGTTGGAAGGGACCTCGGAGGTCATCTAGTCCAACCCCCTGCTCAGGCAGGAAACCCTATACCATTTTACGACCCTTGCTTGCCACAGGCATTAAATGAATCATTGCAATTAAATTAGTCACACGGCCGTTAAGCGAAACTGGCTTCCCCCGTTGGGACTTTGCTTGTCAGAAGGTCGCGAAAATGTGATCGCGTCACACACACACACAGACACACACACACAGACACACACACACATGGGACGCTGCGACCGTGATCAATTTGAGCTAGCCGCCAAGCACCCGAATTTTGATCACGTGACCACGGGGG
>NW_015389539.1:169956-179419 GCF_001527695.2 Protobothrops mucrosquamatus
GAAGGAAGGAAGGAAGGAAGGAAGGAAGGAAGGAAGGAAAGGAAGGGAAAACCTACAGTTTTAAGGACCCAGAAAAGAGAGGTGACCTTGTCAGTCAGGAAGGACCGAAGGAAAAACTCACCTTATTCATAATTGCCAGCAGCTCGCTCAGCACAAGACGGAGCCGCCGGGGTGAATCGCTGTGTTCAAATTCCAGAGTCAGGCCGTGCTGCAGCTGGGACACCAAAATGCTCTCTCCGCTGCCTCCGCCAAGCTTATGTCTAAGAAGAGAAGAACATAAAGGCTTCCTCTTCCGATTTGTTATAGCGCTTTTTTAAAACCGTCGTGGGGGAAAAACCAAAACCAGGCAGCCTTACCTAAGCTGTTGTTCTTTGTTGGCATCCTGTTCCAAAGCGTGAAAATCCACAGAGAGCAAGGCTACGATGGAGTTGACGGCTTCGACGCCCGAAAGCAGGCGCAGGATGAGTTTCTTGTCCTGGGCCCAACTCTGGCTCTGATCGGCCGGTGCACACAAGGCCATCCGCACCAAGCAAGGCAGCAACAATCGGAGCTCCGGGTCGCTCAGTGCCGCTAAACGCACCACGTCCACTTTCTGCATGGCTTCGAAGGCGAAAGGACTGACAAACTGAAGAGATGAACATTCCGCCATTTTGCAAGCGTACCCTGAAATCCACAATAAATAGTTTAGAAAATCAAACTGTCTCTCTCTCTCTTTCTCTTACACACACATACACAAGTATTAATACCACTTTACAATGCCTTGGTAAGGCCACACTTGGAATACTGCATCCAGTTTTGGTCACCACGATGTAAAAAAAGATGTTGAGACTCTAGAAAGAGTGCAGAGAAGAGCAACAAAGATGATTAGGGGACTGGAGGCTAAAACATATAAGGAACAGCTGCTGGAATTGGGTCTGTCTAGTTTAATGACGAGAAGGACGAGGGGGGACATGATAGCAGTGTTCCAATATCTCAGGGGCTGCCCCAAAGAAGAGGAAGTGAAGCTATTCTCCAAAGCACAGCAGGACAAGAAGAAACGGGTGGAAACTAACCAAAGAGAGAAGCAACCTAGAACTAAGGAGAAACTTCCTGACAGTGAGAACAATTAACCAGTGGAACAACTTGCCTCCAGAAGCTGTGAATGCTCCAACACTGGAAGTTTTTAAGAAGAGATTGGACAGCCATTTGTCTGAAATGGTATAGGGTTTCCTGCCTGAGCAGGGGGTTGGATTAGATGACTTCCAAGGTCCCTTCCAACTTTATTATTATTGTTATTATTATTATAATACACGACAAATACCAATAAAGGAGAATATTTGTAGCTCAGGGTTAAAATGAGAGGTCCTTTGGTGTTCTCTCTCTAGCTTGGTGGCTTTCTTGCAGAAGTTCCATTATCCAAACAAGGCAACATCATTGGTGCTAGTAAGGAATGGGGTTTGTTCTCAATTTGTATTATAGTGGCTTGCCCAAATGAGCATAAATTAAAGCTTAACAGGCCAACAGTCAAGAAGTAAACAATACCCCAATCAAGGAACTGCCAAAACAAGTTAACCCTAACCCTAACCTCAATCTGGGTCCCAAGTCAATTAACAGAGCAAGCGTTTAAGCCCTTAGCGAAGGACAAAATTATAATATGGATTTTTATAGGCAGCTGTTAGGATAAATGCAGAGGAAAAAGAAAAGCAATGATTACAAAAAGCAAGCAGTATGCTCCAAATAAATCCAAGCCACGAAAAAATTGCAACCCTTTTTTCCATCTAGGCTGGAAAAACTGTTTTGGAAACTTAGCAGTCAGTATTGTATGGCTTCCGGTTTCTTTAATTTCCTATCCATGAACTAAAGGTGTGGGTCTAACAAACTATTGAGGTTTACCAAATTCTTCCTTCCTGAATAATCAATAAGTACAACTCAACACAAAAAAATACACTATTATACCTTACATGTTATTATATAGGTCACTAAGTGCTGTGATAATTTTCAATATGCACCTGCTTAAATACTTTTTTTTTGGTCATATAGAAATCTATTTCTCATATGTTCAAACCAGGGAGCTTTCTAAAAGTTTGAGGCAATGTCATTTTTTTTGAGCAACCACTTGGATTAACAGTCCCTTGCAATATGACATAAGTCTGCATATTTATCAAGTCACTCTTTACAAATGACTGTAAATATAGGTTAACCATCAAGTTTTGTTCTCCTCGCCCTTCTCCCTCTGCTTTTGCCATCTGTCTGCTCTTAGATCGATGCACAGGTACCATGTATGAGGATGGAGAAATATCAGTGATTACATACAAAAATAAAAGCATTTTGCGTATTTTCCTCAAACCAGAAATTATTATTTTTGTCCCTTGTGATGGCAAGGGAAGAGCTAGTGTGGGAGAGAGTTAGGACAATGAAGCCACTGGACCTCTTGTTCTCTAAGACTAATCTACTTTACAGGATTGTTGTGAATTTCATGAGGGAACGGAGAAGCTGGGAGATTGTTCTAAGTGTGTCAGAGAAGCATTACAGAATAAGAGAATAACAAGAGTTGGAAGGGACCTTGGAGGTCTTCTAGTCCAACCCCCTGCACAGGCAGGAAACCCTATACCATTTCGGACAAATGGCTGTTCAGTCTCTTCTTAAAAAATTTCAGTGTTGGAGCAACCAAAACTTCTGGAGGCAGGTTGTTCCACTGGTTAATTGTTCTAACTGTCAGGAAATTTCTCCTTAGTTCTAGGTTGCTTCTCTCCTTGATTAGTTTCCACCCGTTGCTTCTTGTCCTGCCTTCAGGCGCTTTGGAGAATAGCTTGACTCCCTCTTCTTTGGGGCAGCCCCTGAGATACTGGAAGACTGCTATCATGTCCCCCCTCGTCCTTCTCTTCATTAAACTAGACCAGTGATGGCGAACCTTTTAAAGACTGAATGCCCAAACTACAACCCAAAACCCACTTATGCATTGTCGAGTGCCGGGTGGGTGTGGCCCATTGGGTGGGCATCGCCAATTGGGTGGGGGTGGCTGCCGTGGTAACGGCAGACTGGGTGGGACTAAAAAGTTCAGTCAATGAATTCCAACTCTGCAAGATCTTTTTTTTTCCACGAGAAGTTGAAATTGACTGAACCTTTTTTTTTTTTGCACACGGCGGCGGAGGCCTAAAGCAAAAAGGTTTTATAAAACCCAGCTGAAGGCCTAGGACTGGGGTGACAGCGCACATACCCACAGAGAGGGCTCTGAGTGCCACCTCTGGCACCCGTGCCAAAGGTTCGCCACCACTGAACTAGGCATACCCAATTCCAGCAACCGTTCCTTGTATGTTTTAGCCTCCAGTCCCCTGATCGTCTTTGAGGCTCTTCTCTGCACTCCTTCTACAGCAGGGGTCTTCTAACTTGGCCCTTTTATGACTTGTGGACTTCAACTCCCAGAATTCCTCAGCCAGGCACGCTGGCTGAAGAATTCTGGGAGTTAAAGTCCACAAGTCACAAAAGGGCCAAGTTTGAAGACCCCTGTTCTACAGTTTCTACATCTTTTTTTTTTTAAAAAAAAATCAGAACAGTAGATATAAAACAAAATCCATCCTTAACCACAGAAGGTCCCTGGAGGACTTGGGGCCAGCCCCTCCCTCTCAGCACGACCTACCTCACAGGGTTGTTGTGGGAGAAACTAGCAGGAGGGAGTGCTAGGAAAACCCCCTTGAGCGCCCGAAGGAAAGGCGGGATATAAACCTAATTATAGACCAGAAAGGAAAGTAGGAAGAGGAGCCAGGGCCGCCCTCAACAGGGGAAGCTCGGCTTCCCCAACCGCCCGGAGAACCGGGCTCTTTTGCGGCGAGAAAAGGACTCGCATCCACGCTCTCCGATCAGGCGAAACCCGCCTGGGAAGCATTACTTCCGGGGTTAAAAAGTCCTACTTCCGCCAAGGGGCAGCCATGGCTCCGAAGGCAAGGAAAAGGTCACTTCCGGTAAGGAGTGGAGGGGTTATGCGGCCCGCCCCCATAAGGGCGGAAGTCGCTCCTTACCCGCTTCAGTTCCGCCCGCAAATGGATGCAAGCTGAAGAGCTATGCAGCGTTGTTGTTGTTTGGTTATTGTTGTTGTGTGGGAAGCTGCGTATGTTTTGTTGGGTTGCTTTTTATACTTTTTTTCTCCCTTTTGTTACTGCTCGGAGCCGGCCAGATTTGTGTTACGGAAGAGAGGCGGCATACAAATCTTTTCAATCGAGGGTGTTCAATCATGCCTGCTTTAAAAGCTGTGGACTTCCACTCCCAGAATTCCCCAGCCAGCATGGCTGGCTGGGGAATTCTGGGAGTGGAAGTCCACAAATCTTAAAGTTGCCAACCCCCCCTCCCCATTAAATAAATTTGATTTTTTTTAAAAAAAACAATCTGGGGCTACTTAATTTCTAACGTAAATATTTGGAGGGCTTTATGGATTGCCGGAAAGTGGTAGTAACTGTGGTAATATGGGTGGGTTTTAGGTTGCCATGAAATTCACCAAAATGCAATCCTTAATAATACCTCGAATGTCGGTTGGGAGGGGGAAGGAATTGGTGGAAATCTTTTATATTGACAGAGTAAGGAATTGAACCCAGAGAAGAAATCCCGTACGTTAGTGGACAGTTCAGCAAGCGCCCCCACCCCACCACTGCAATAAAGAGGTGCAGCGAGGTGTTATTCATTGATTAAATGTCTGCGCTGCCCGTCTCCCTGTCGAGGTGGCTTACAATAACCTAAAAATAGAAATATAAAATAATTTGAGTCCAATGGTTGGAGATCTCGCCTCAAAGAGGAATGATGTTCAAGATGGTGGGAGCCACCATAGAAAAGGCCCATCCCCTGGACCCCACCAGCTGGAAGTCCTTGATTGATGGGGTCTCCGGCATGCCCCTTCTGCTGGCACAAGAGGGCTGGTCTAATCCCCTTGGGGTGAGGCATTTCCTTAAGTAACTGGACCCGTGCCATAAAGGGTTTTAAAGATTGAACAGCTTGAATTGGACCCAGCAACAGCAGAACATCTTTATAAAGGCTGGTACGTGAGGGGCTTCTGTCCCACCTTATCTTTACAGCAAGGAACAGCTACTAAGTGATGTAGGAGTGCCTACATTATCAGTCCTCCAGGTCATGGTGGTCCTAAAGATGCTTTTTCAGGAAGCAACTGAACTTTCTTGTTTTTCTTTTGAAGATGGCGGCACCTTGCTTGGCTGCGGCTGCTTCAGCTCTCAAAAGGGTTGGGGTGATGGAGGGGAATGAACGATCCGGACTGAAGTACTTTTCAATAATAGTGACTAATAATAATAATAATAATATTTTAAGGAGGTACCTGGTTGACACCTAGGATGCTAGTAGCAACCCGTGTCAACCACCAGCGCCAGCCAGTTTGAATGTTCAGTTGAGTAAGGTTCATGTTTAATGAATAAAATAATGATGATGATGATGATGATGATAATAATCATAATAATAAAAAGGTTGGAAGGGACCTTGGAGGTCGTCTAGTCCAACCCAAGCAGAGCTGGATTGCTAAACTTTCATATGAGCGTCAGTCCATATTGGAGATGAAGAGAAGGACGAGGGGGGACATGATAGCAGTCTTCCAATATCTCAGGGGCTGCCCCAAAGAAGAGGGAGTCAAGCTATTCTCCAAAGCGCCTGAAGGCAGGACAAGAAGCAACGGATGGAAACTCATCAAGGAGAGAAGCATTAAGTGAATCATTGCAGCTGATAAGTGACTCTGTCTTCCTGCATTGGCTTTGCTTGATGGAAGTTGGCTGTGAAGGTTGCAAATAGCAATTGCCTTGACCCCAGGATATTGCAGCTGTCGTAAATACACGCCAGTTGCCAAGCGCCCAAATTTTGATCACATGTGCATGGGGAGGCTGCAGGGGTCATAAGCGCGGATGCTGGTGTACATTCCTTTTTTTCAATGCCGTTGTAACTTCAAACGGTTGTAAGACGAGGACTACCTGAAGTATATGGTTAGAGTCACTTAGTGTCTGATGAAATTGGCCAGCAGGAAGATAATAGGGTAATGGCGAGCAAGTTAAATCCTTCTTAATGTTGGAATACTGCACTTGGAATACTGCATCCATTTTTTGGTCACCACGATGTAAAAAAGATGTTGAGACTCTAGAAAGAGTACAGAGAAGAGCAACAAAGATGATTAGGGGACTGGAGGCTAAAGCATATAAGGAACGGCTGCTGGAATTGGGTATGTCTAGTTTGACGAAGAGAAGGACGAGGGGGGACATGATAGCAGTCTTCCAGTATCTCAGGGGCTGCCCCAAAGAAGAGGGAGTCAAGCTATTCTCCAAAGCGCCTGAAGGCAGGACAAGAAGCAAAGGATGGAAACTAATCAAGGAGAGAAGCAACCTAGAACTAAGGAGAAACTTCCTGACAGTTACAACAATTAACCAGTGGAACAACCTGCCTCCAGAAGCGGTGAATGCTCCAACACTGGAAGTTTTTAAGAAGAGACTGGACAGCCATTTGTCCGAAATGGTATAGGGTTTCCTGCCTGAGCAGGGGGTTGGACTAGATGACCTCCAAGGTCCCTTCCAACTTTATTATTATTGTTGTTATTGTTATTGTTGTTTTGGCTCCCACCCTGCTTCAAATTAGAAGCTGTCTTTTCTAATCAGTCCAGAGAGATCTCTTTAATACTTTTCACTTGGGTCAGACAAAAAATAACAATAAAGAAATACAGTACCCGAGGAATGGGGAAAAAAGAAGAAGAGAGGTTATCGACAGGTTCTAGATGAGAAAATGAATCCAGGCTAAATAATGAACAGGTTAGGCCAGTGTTTCTCAATCTTGGCCGCTTTAAGATGTATGGACTTCAACTCCCAGAATTGTACTGAATATTTATTTATATTTCGCCTTTATTATTTTATAAATAACCCAAAGCAACAAACATGCCTAACACTCCTGCCTCCTCCTACTTCCCCCCCCCCTCCATAACAACCCTGTGAGGTGGGCTGGGCTGAGAGAGAAGGGCTGGCCCAAAGTCATGGCTAGGATGCAACTAGAACTCACCGTTTCCTTGTGATTGACCGAAAGTCACCCAGGCGGCTTTCATGTCTGAGGCAGGACTAGAATTCACCCTCTCCTGGTGACTGGCTCAAAGTCACCAACACACTCATAATCTATCAGACTAGACCAGTGGTTCTCAACCTTTTTAATGCCGCGACCCCCAACCGGTTGTAAGTCGAGGACTAAACCGGTCGTAAGTCGAGGACTTTCCCTCCCCGGGAACGCCGCGCATGTGTGGTTCCGCCCCCTGCGCCGGCCGAGGCGTAGCTGGCAAGCGGCAGAGACGGAGCAGGCCGACCACCAGCTGGCCCAGCCCAAGGGAGGTAAGGCACCCGCCGGAAAAGGGGGAAAAAATGGCGGACAGCCTTGCTTGGCGACCCCCGTGAAATGGTCGATCGACCCCAAATGGGGTCGTGACCCATAGGTTGNACATTCTTTTATGTTTTCATCACAGCAGGACACAATTGCTTAGTTAAAAGAGGAAAGACCACGTACAGCGAGTTTCCACTGCAATGTGCAAACAACAAAAATTAAATCAAGGCACGGAGAGAGGTAGGGTTTTGTTTTGTTTTTAAAGAAGACTGAACTTGCGTTAGTGGAATCGATTCTGGAAGAATCTAGCGAAAATCGATTTAAATTAAGAACAAACTGCAGTCTTAAGAAATCAAAATCCGCTCATTTTCTTACAGCCGCAACTGTTTTTAGCATTTTGAAAATGGCTTGAGCTGCTAAAACTAACATTTCAGCTTGAAAGAGAAAGGTTGATGATAGGTATAGCGATTTCCCCATAATTCCAACCCGGAGAAGTTTGATCAGTGACGAACACAAATGCTTGAAAATGAAAGTGACACAGTTTATTGAGGGCAAGGATTTCTTGTTTTAGAAAAAAGTGTCACAAATTTCATCAGATGACACAGATTCTGGTCTTGGCTAAAATGCACAACAGGGAGAAAAAAAACATCAGAGGCCCTTGTAGTAAAGCACATCCTCCTTCCTTTGAGAAACAGGGAAGGGAATCTGCCAAAGTTAGTCTCGGCCCTCAACAGAAATACCAATAAAATAAAATAAAATAAAATAAAACAATTTATTATTATTTTCTTCTTTAAATTCTCACTACAAGTTAAACCACCTAACAATATCACTTTTTTTTAATATATTGCCATTATGTTAACTCTGCAAATGTGTGATATAAAATTGCTGTAAGACCTGGTACCTTTTATTTTTTTCTTCAATTTTATATAAACACAGTGAACTTCATTACTGTACACGTATAATCTGCAACTACAGCTTAGCTGTAAATCTCCCACACACAAAGGTATGGACATTTCTATCCCTCCCCAACCTTCCTATATTCCCCATTAAACTGTACATCAAGACCAAATACAAATTTTTTGCGGTTCCCCAGCCCTCCCCGCCCGCTTACAAAAAAATAATACTCTAAAAGCAACCTACCGCAACTTTCAATTAAGACGATTACAGATATAATTTTAGACCAATTGCTTTAAAGCAAGAAGGCAGTATAAACCTTCTAGGAAATTTTTTTTTTTTATAAAAGAGGTTAAGAAATATAAGACAATTTATACATTTAAAAACTTACAATAAATAAGAGATGCAGGCATTTTTTTTTTGAATACTAGATACTATAATCCAATACGAGAACATTGCAATGTTCCAAAAAAAAAAAAAAAACGTTCCATAAATTTTTGTTATTTCTCCCTCGTTTTTAATGGTCTCCATGCTCATTCTTTTTTCTTTTTAAAATATTTATTAACATGGCAGGGGCCTATGGCTCATAAACTTTTCACAAATACTGTGTGACAGGTCGATGGGCGGAAGGAGAATGGATACTTGGCTACTAAAAAGATGCGTTATAATACATGTCGACCGACCAGTTCACCACTTCGGCCAGTCAGATATAGGCAACACACCAACAAAAAAAAAGGAGAGAGGGGAACGAACAACCAGTTTATCCACCTCCCACCGAAAAGTCCGACTCCTTGGAACCAATGGAGGATGATTAACAGCCCCCTCCCACGCTCTGCCCTCCATCACAAAAATGACGTTACAGAGAAGAATTAACTGATGAGTCCTGCAGTGGAATCCTGTTTTCCCTTTCGATTGTTGTTGTTGTCGTCGTCTGTTCTTCACCTCGCTCAGTTCGGATAAAGATCACAGCATATTCGTGATAAAGTTATACAACTGATTCAGCACCACAAAGTGAATGGGGAGACACGACCGCCGGTCTTGGGTCGCGGGGTCACAGGTGAGCCACGAGAGTGCATTGTACTGTTCCAACACAAACCTGGAGACAGAAACAAATCAACAAATCGTTAATTAAGGGAGGATTTTGTTGTGTGTGTTTTGTTTCGTTTCCAGAAAAGCTCGGCAGGTAAAATCCAGCGACTCAACTTCACAATCTCCACGAACAAATTGAAGTTCTTTCAGATTAAAAGGAACTGAACAT
>NW_015389539.1:182185-183522 GCF_001527695.2 Protobothrops mucrosquamatus
CAACTTTAAGACTTGTGGACTTCAACTCCCAGAAGTTCAATACCTGACTGGGGAATTCTGGGGGTTAAAGTCCACAAGTCATTAAGTTGCCAAGTTTGGAGATCCCTGGCTTATATCCAGATAGAAAGGCAAAACAAAACGGAAGCTACCGACAGGTTAAACCAGAGATTGCGCACAGTGATTGGATCTTAAAATAAACTAACATACATTTCTGCGATAAGCACCCTTGCACACCCAGTGAACGGGCCTACCTGAGGACATCGGAAGTTTGATTCGAGTCAAGAGGGTGGGAGTGTTTACTGTGAAGTAGCTCGTCCGATTGCACTGAAGGCACGTGGAGGTGCAAAGAAGCCTTTAAGAGAAAGCCAAAGCCCAGAGTCAACAGTGCTCAGTGTGAAGCTTATATCTCCCGATTCAATCTGCGATGGATGCTCTAATCTATGGGGCGAAATCTCAGAATAAAAAATAACTTGGAAATAAAGCCAGGAGTTCTGTGCTAAGTGGCCTTGGTTACAGCCTTCTCCTAAGACTTGTAGCTGTTACCTCCTCGGGTAGAGGGGCAGAAGTTCCCTCCTGCTTTGGAAAAGCAGCCATGAACTGCAAATTTCATGAACCTATCATACAGGTATGTTGTAATATATAGGACACTTCTTTTACACCTGCCATAATCACTACGGTAGGTCTTCCTTTACTATCCTTTCTTTTCTCCATTCTTTCCTTCCTCCGTTCTCCTTTCCTTTCTTTCTGTTCCCCTCGCTCCCTCAATCTCCTTCTCTTCCCTTCCTTTTCATCCCTCTCCTCTCCTTCCCTTTTCTGTTTCCTTTCTCCTTTCCTTCTTTCCTTCTCCTTTTGTCCCAAAGTGCTCTTCTCAAATGAAGAAGCTTCTTGGAGGAAAAGCAAAACCTTTTAAAAAAAACAACAAAAAACAAGGAAGCCTTTTGGAGAAGCACTTTTGTGACAACCGTGACCTGCTCCATAGTCGCTCTTCTTTTTTATTTTTTACTTTCCTTGCCTCTTTCTTTTCCTTTCCTTCCTCCATTCGCCTTTCCCTTCCCTTTCCCTTTCCTTTCCTTTCCTTTCCCATTCCTTTCCCTTCCCTTCCTTTCCCTTTCCTTTCCCTTCCTTTCCTTTCCCTTTCCCTTCCCATTCCCTTCCTTTCCTTTCCTGCCCCTTTCCCTTCCCTTCCTTTCCCTTCCCTTCCCTTCCTTTCCCTTCCTTTCCTTTCCCTTTCCTTTCCCTTCCTTTCCTTTCCTTTCCCTTCCCATTCCCCTTCCTTTCCTTTCCTGCCCCTTTCCTTTCCCTTCCCTTCCTTTCCTTTCCCTTCCTTTCCTTTCCCT
>NW_015389539.1:185023-219437 GCF_001527695.2 Protobothrops mucrosquamatus
TTCCCTTCCTTTCCCTTCCTTTCCTTTCCTGCCCCTTTCCTTTCCCTTCCTTTCCTTTCCCATTCCTTTTCTTTCCCTTCCTCTCCTTTCCCTTTCCCAAAACTGTCCCTCGGAAATAACATGAGGAAAAAGAAAAGGGCACCCCGTCTTAGGGCTTTAGCTTCCCTGTTTTTCACACAATCTTCAGCTAACACCCCGCCCCTCCGCGAGCAATAGGCAGGGGAGAGCTCCTTACCTTAAGAAACAGAGGACACTGATTTTGTGCTTGAGGACAGGCCGACCAAAACCAGTCAGGCAACGGACCTGCTTTAGCGGTGGAGACGAAGTAGCCGAGGGCCAACGGCTGCTGCAGAATGTTGGGGACTTCATCGTGGGATTCGGTCGACAGCAGCCGGTCTGTACCTTGACCCTGATCAAATACAACAGAGGAAACTGGCGTTTAGGATCAGCCTCAAAGAGCTCTACGATTCAGCATTCTGTTTTAGCTAGTTCAGTGATGGCGAACCTTTTAGAGACCGAGTGCCCAAACTGCAACCCAAAACCCACTTATTTATCGCCAGGTGCCAGGTGGGTGTGGCCCATTGGGTGGGTGTGGCTGTGGTGGTCATGGCAGACTGGGTGGGTGTGGCCAGCGTGATCACCTCAATGTTGCTCGTGGGGAGGGATGCCTGTGAGGGCCGGGCAGGGTTGGGGGAGATCCAGGGGGTCTCTGGCAGGTGGGGCGGTGGACAGGAGGCTCGTCCTGGGGGGGTGGATGAGGCGAGGCAAGGCGGGGGTGTCATTGTCACAGGGCAAGGTGAGGCAGGGGCCGGGGCGGCTGCTGCCTGACACCATCGATCCCTGCACACAGAGGCCAGCGAGCGCATGGGTGCTGGGATGCATCCGGCCATGTGGGACCTCGGCGAGTTAGCGGGCGGCTGGTTGAAGAGGGACGGTTGCCATCTCTGGGACATGGCGTGCGTGCCCACAGAGAGGGCTCTGAGTGCCGCCTCTGGCACGCGTGCCATAGGTTTGCCACCACTGACCTAGTTGCTTCTGGGAAACTTACAAGACCTGAGGAGCGATCATGCAATCACTCCCTCACACACCACACATATACACACAATTTCCTTACCCCTCCTTGCCACAGAGTTTATAGCCACCAATAGCCTCATTGCCTAGAAATTTGTTCACCTTAATAATAATAATAATGATAAAGTTGGAAGGGACCTTGGAGGTCATCTAGTCCAACCCCCTGCTCA
The DNA here is from genome assembly GCF_001527695.2 of Protobothrops mucrosquamatus. Taxonomy (NCBI): domain Eukaryota; kingdom Metazoa; phylum Chordata; class Lepidosauria; order Squamata; family Viperidae; genus Protobothrops; species Protobothrops mucrosquamatus. The sequence continues at coordinate 186,265 of NW_015389539.1, forward strand.
GGCAGGAAACCCTATACCACTTCAGACAAATGGCTGTCCAGTCTCTTCTTAAAAACTTCCAGTGTTGGCGCATTCACCGCTTCTGGAGGCAGGTTGTTCCATTGGTTAATTGTTCTAACTGTCAGGAAGTTTCTCTTTAGTTCTAGGTTGCTTCTCTCCTTGATTAGTTTCCATCCGCTGCTTCTTGTCCTGCCTGCAGGCACTTTGGAGAATAGCTTGACTCCCTCTTCTTTGGGGCAGCCCCTGAGATATTGGAAGACTGCTATCATGTCCCCCCTCGTCCTTCTCTTCGTTAAACTAGACATACCCAATTCCAGCAACCGTTCCTTATATGTTTTGGCCTCCAGTCCCCTAATCATCTTTGTTGCTCTTCTCTGTACTCTTTCTAGAGTCTCAACAGCTTTTTTACATCGAGGTGACCAAAAAATGGATGCAGTATTCCAAGTGCAGTATCCAAGTACAGTATTCCAACATTAAGAAGGATTTAACTTGCTCGCCATTACCCTATTATCTTCCTGCTGGCCAATTTCATCAGACACTAAGTGACTCTAACCATATACTTCAGGTAGTCCTCGTCTTACAACCGTTTGAAGTTACAACGGCATTGAAAAAAAGGAATGTACACCAGCATCCGCGCTTATGACCCCTGCAGCCTCCCCATGCACATGTGATCAAAATTTGGGCGCTTGGCAACTGGCGTGTATTTACGACAGCTGCAATATCCTGGGGTCAAGGCGATTGCTATTTGCAACCTTCACAGCCAACTTCCATCAAGCAAAGCCAATGCAGGAAGACAGAGTCACTTATCAGCTGCAATGATTCACTTAACAACTGCAGTGATTAGTTTTAAAACAAAAACAGGGCAAGAAAAGATCGTAAAATTGGGCCTGGCTCACTTAACAACTGTTGATATTTAGCAATGCAAATTCTGGTCCCAATTGTGGTCGTGAGTTGAGGACTACCTGTATGGGAATTCGAGTTTTATTTCAGCTTCATTGAAATATCCTGCTCAGTGCTAACATTATAGAAGAGAGAGGCAGAGAAACACACACAGATGTTGTTTACCAGCCAAATTCAAAGTACCGGTTTTGACTTATAAAATCCTTTAAGGCTTGACTCCAGTTTACCTTAGGGCAGGGGGTAGGCAACCTTGGCTCTTTTATGACTCGTGGACTTCAACTCCCAGAATTCCCGAGCCAGCATGGCTCAGCATGGAAACCTCTCCAAATTCTCCTCAGCATGGCTGGCTCAGGAATTCTGGGAGTTGAAGTCCACCAGTCATAAAAGAGTCAAGGTTGCCTACCCCTGCCCTATACCAGGGGTGGGGAACAATGGCCCCTTCATGACTCGTGGACTTCAACTCCCAGAATTCCTGGGCCAGCATGGCTCAGCATGGAAACCTCTCCATTTCTCCTCAGCATGGCTGGCTCAGGAATTCTGGGAGTTGAAGTCCACGAGTCATAAAAGAGCCAAGGTTGCCTATCCCTGGTCTAGTGTAATGAAAAGAAGGACTGGGGTGACATGATAGCATCTTCCAATATTTGAGGGGTTGCCACAGAGAATAGGGGAGTCAAGCTATTACCCAAAGCCCCAGAAGGCAAGGCAAGAAGCCCCAGATGGAAACGAATCAAGGAAAGAAGTAACCTAGAACTAAATAGTTCAGCATTTTAACCACTACACCAAAGGTCTGCATGGCTGGCTCGGGAATTCTGGGAGTTGAAGTCCACACGAGTCATAAAAGAGCCAAGGTTGCCTACCCCTGGCCTAGGGACTGTCTCTCCCCCTCCCCCAAGTGGGATCTGTCTACCCATGAGAAATCAAGGGATCACAAAGCAGAGGACAAGCCTTATTTCAAGCGGCCACCTTATTATGGATGGTTTTATCTCCGGAGATATATGAAGCACCCTCCTAAATTTGCTTTCCAGAGAGCCATGAAAATAACTTTGCTTTAGCAGGCATCTGCTGACTAATTATTAATATTCTTGTTTGACTGTACTAGGCTCCAACTTTATCATTATTATTATTTGTGTTTATCTTTCTGCAGTTCTTCTTAGTGCATAGTACAGTGATGGCGAACCTTTTAGAGACTGAGTGCCCAAACTGCAACCCAAAACCCACTTATGCATCGTCGAGTGCCGGGTGGGTGTGGCCCATTGGGTGGGCGTGGCCCATTGGGTGGGTGTGGCTGCGGTGGTAACGGCAGACTGGGTGGGACTAAAATGTTCAATCAATTCCAACTTTGCAAGATCTTTTTTTCCCCGCAAGAAGTTGAAATTGACTGATTGAACCTTTTTTTTTTTTTTTGCACACGGCGGCGGCGGCCTAAAGCGAAAAGGTTTTATAAAACCCAGCTGAAGGGCTAGGACTGGGGCGACGGCGCGCATGCCCACAGAGAGGGCTCTGAGTGCCGCCTCTGGCACCCGTGCCAAAGGTTCGCCATCACTGGCATAGTAGGTCTGTGTGTTTATTTTCACAATTTACAATAGTTGGTTTAGTGAACATTTGACATTAACAACGGCACTGCAAAAAGGGAGTTATGACTGTTTTTCACATTGAGGACTGTAGCAGCATCCCCCACGGTCACGTGATCAAAATCCAGCCGCTTGGCAATGGACTCGTATTTATGACGGTTGCAGTGTCCCGGGGGTCACGTGATCCCCTTTTGTGACCTTCTGACAAGCAAAAGCTCCCTTAACTGTATCGCTAACATAACAATTGCAGTGATTTATTTAACAAGGGTGGCAACAGAGCTCATAAAATGGGGCAAAACTCACTTAGCAAACGTTTTGCTTAGCAGCAGAAACGTTGGGCTCAATTGTGGTCATAAGTCAAAGGACTGCCTGTATAGATATATCCTTCCCGTGCATAATTCCATAAATGTGTTATTACATTTTCCCTTATTCCCCCTTTTTCCAAAATAGTATTTGCTTGTGAAGAATGATAGTTCAACCTCCTGATAATTTTGCTATTTTTGTCACCGTCTCCTGCTCTGTATTTTCCTTTTAACATGCTGCAGTTAGAACTGACTAGCATATTGCAAGGTGGATCACACAATAAGTAACCTTGCCTCCAACTCGCATTTAATTCCTGGTGGCTAGAATGGCCCGTCCCTCTCTTCTCTTGACAACAACATGGAAGTTTTGTCTTCCTCCAGGATTCTGGTTTTTTTTATTCCCAGAATAGCCTACAAGCTTGGAGGTTTCGGAGTTGAGCAGGCTGAACTGGAAGGTGGGGTTAAACGCATCATCAGTTTGGAATCATTGCGCATCCACAAGAGGACCAAGTCCAGCCCTCCATGAATTACACTGGCCTTTATCTAACGCCAATTCAGCTTCAGCTGTTAGTTGACCAGATTCTGGTGTACGGGTGACAAAAATAAACTCTTAGTGCTTTGAACTCAACTCCTCTTCCTTGTTTTTGTTGTTAGTTGCGAAGTCGTGTCCGACCCATCGCGACCCCATGGACAAGGTTCCTCCAGGCCTTCCCGTCCTCTACCATCTTCTGGAGTCCATTTAAGCTCACGCTTCCTGCTTCAGGGACTCCATCCAGCCCCCTCATTCTCTGTCGTCCCTTCTTCTCTTGCCCTCCATCTTTCCCAGCGTCAGGCTCTTCTCCAGTGAGTCCTTCCTTCTCATTAGGTGGCCAAAGTACTTGAGTTTCAACTTCAGGATCTGGCCTTCTAAAGAGCAGTCGGGGTTGATCTCCTCCAGGACTGACCGGTTTAATCGCCTTGCAGTCCAGGGGACTCTCAGGAGTCTTCTCCAGCACCAGAGTTCAAAGGCCTCAATTCTTTGGCGCTCAGCCTTTCTTATGGTCCAACTTTCACAGCCCTACATTGCAACTGGTCTCCCTGGTTAATTACGGCCTACAAGAGATTTCCCATTCAAGTGTATCCTTGGTGAAATCCTGCTTTGCCTTTTCAAGCTTAGCTCTGCCATCTACTATGATAATCAAATTACAGTTTTGTAGTTCTGATTACCCTGCAAGCATCATCATCATCACTATTGTGAACTTGTAAGCATTGGTTGCAGAAGCATTTAAGTATTCTGGAGTAACTGCTGTATCCAAGAAGAAATGTCAATCAAGTAAAAAAAAAACCTCCTCTGTTTTCTCATGCAAAGTTACCTTGCCCATATCACCTCCGTGGGTGAAGTGAGAACCTGGTGAGTGAACGGGGGATCCTGTTGGGGACGCAGGAAGGATGTTGATGATGTCAGGGTCCAGGTCATCTGCAGTGTCCAGCAAATCAAAGATTCCCATGCCATCTGCTCCATCTTGAAAGAAAAGATTCACAGAAATAGAAGAGAGAGAGAAAAAAACGTTGACCAAAAGAAGCAACTCAACTTGCTTTAAAAAAAGAAAGAAAGTAAGAAAGAAAGAAAGAAAGAAAGAAAGAAAGAAAGAAAGAAAGAAAGAAAGAAAGAAAGAAAGCACACACACACATCCATACAGTGTTAGACCCAACAATTGTGAGTCAGCTTATAGATTTGATGGGAGTTGATCTGATTTGCTCTGATGCGAATGGCTGCCCATCTTGAAACAACTCTTGAGCAGCTCACGAGAACAATCAAACCATAAAAAACCCACGTAACAAAAACTAACCAACCTGGCCCTTCAATCAACCCACCACAGGCTATAACGCTATCCCGGAGCCTACAAGAAGAACCAGGTTTTATTGGCTTTCCAGAAATCTAAAGGGGGTGGGAAGGTATTCCATAACCAGCTGTGCTGTGTTTCCAAGTGCAATTCAAGGTGCTGGCTGTCACCTTTAAAGCCCTATATGGCTTGGGGCCATCTATTATTAGATAAGGGATCATCTTCTCCCAGTCCTTTCTGCGTGTCTGATTTGATTTAGCAGATACCATCAGCCAGGTGGGGACAGAAAACAGGCTTTATCCACAGTGGCCCTTGCTCCACGGGACGTTCTGTCTTCGGAGATTAAAATGGCCCCGACCGTTAAGCCTTTGGTAAGGCCCTAAAAAACCTGGCTACATTCCCTAGCTTGGGGTGCTGAATGTTTCAAGTGCCACGTTTCGTGGCCGTATTGCTACGAGCCAAGTCTCTCAGCTGCAATTTATATTTATTTATTTTGGATATATATTTTTAATGGTTTTAAAATTTAGTGCCTTAATTGTAATATATTTTGAACTGTAATTCACCCAGAGCCATTGACTGAGATGAGCGGCTATAGAAATTGATTGGATGGCTGAATGGATGGATGGATGGATGGCTGGATGGCTGGATGGCTGGATGGATGCATGAATGAATGAATGAATGTAGGGGCAGTTACAATAAAGGCCCACTTCCTAGGTCCCACTATATCAAGGGTGGGCATCTATGCCAACTTTATGACCTGTGGACTTCAACTCCCAGAATTCCTGAGCTACGCATGTTGCATCCAGTTTTGGTCACCGTGATGTAAAAAAGATGCTAAGACTCTAGAAAGAGTACAGAGAAGAGCAACAAAGATGATTAGGGGACTGGACGCTAAAACATATAAGGAATGGCTGCTGGAATTGGGTATGTCTAGTTTAATGAAGAGAAGGACGAGGGGGGACACGATGGCATTGTTCCAGTATCTCAGGGGCTGCCCCAAAGAAGAGGGAGTCAAGCTATTTTCCAAAGCGCCTGAAGGCAGGGCAAAAAAAAAAACGGATAGAAACTAATCAAGGAGAGAAGCAACTTAGAACTAAGGAGAAACTTCCTGACAGTTAGAACAATTAACCAGTGGAACAACCTGCCACCGGAAGCGGTGAATGCTCCAACACAGGAAGTTTTTAAGAAGAGACTGGACAGCCATTTGTCTGAAATGGTATAGGGTTTCCTGCCTGAGCAGGGGGTTGGACTAGATGACCTCCAAGATCCCTTCCAAATTTACTACTACTAATACTACTACTACTACTACTACTACTTATTATTATTATTATTATTATTATTATTATTATTATTATTATTATTATTATTATTATTATTATTATTATTATTATTATTATTATTATTATTATTATTATTATGGATCATCGCACAGTCAGCCAGATGTTCAGACTGGATTTGGCATTTTGTCTACCTATCGAGACCTTACCCAGGACCTGGGATAGGCAGATGTGGATGTTTGATGGTATTACAGATATCAAATAGCGAATTTGTGTTGTTTTTTTTATTATTATTATTATTATTATTATTATTATTATTATTATTATTATTATTATTATTATTATTATTATTATTATTATTATTATTATTATTATTTCTGGGAATTAAAGTCCACAGATTGTAAAGTTGTTATAGTTGCCTACCCCTGCACTACATAGTAATACTTCAGGAAAGGGACTGCAGTTTGCCCACACTATCTGATCTATATTACAACAGTTACTGTTTGGGGCTGAACTACGAAGGCTGGATCTAAATTGTTATGCACCCAGGATATCCCTTGGCTAACCCAGCCCTTGAATCAGTGATTAAGTCTACCCACGTCTGACACTTTGCAAATCAGTTTCATTTCTTTTATCATATTTGTTTCCAGCTGCCAAGAACTGGCTAGGCCTATGCTCTTTAATTTCCTGACAGTGAGAACAATTAACCAGTGGAACCACCTGCCTCCAGAAGCGCTGAATGCTCCAACACTGGAAGTTTTTTAAGAAGAGACTGGACGGCCATTTGTCCGAAATGGTGTAGGGTTTCCTGCCTGAGCAGGGGGTTGGACCAGATGACCTCCAAGGTCCCTTCCAACTTTATTATTATTATTATTACATTATTACTGTGTGAGCAGTCTATTCCATTATAAGCCAAATTTTCAGTGCAGGGCGGCCCAAGTTCAAAAGTGCTCAGTATAGTTTCTGCCAAGTAAATAACAAGTTTGCTTTGTTAACGTGAGGGACATCTAGAGGTAGTCCTCAACTTATGACCACCATTGGGATCAGAATTTTGACTGTTAAGCAAGGTGGTGGTGAAGTGAGCTGCGCCCGATTTTATGATCTTTTTTTTTGGGCCATGTTTTTTTAAAGTTAAACTAATCACTGCAATTGTTAAGTGAACAGGGATACCGCAAATGGTTGTTAAGCAGAGATGCTGCAACGGTTGTTAAGTGCAAGGACCAGCAATAAGTTGCTTTTTTTTCAGTGCCATCATGTGATCTGGATGCTTAGCAACCAGCATGCATTTACCATGGTCACAGCATCCCATAATCACAAGACCACCGTCTGCAACCCACCCAGCCAGCTTCCAACAAGCAAAGGCAACGGGGAAGCCGGCAGTCACAGTCACATGACGTTGCATTTAACGACCTGGGATACGCTTTACAACCACGGCCAGATGCGACGTCGCAAGATGGCGAGGTCACGTGATGTTTCACTTAATGACCGTGCCACTTAGCACTAGAGCTGCCAGTCCCAAATGTGAGGACTATCTATATTTGTGGAGTTTGGGAGTTTTGGTGACATCAGCAGAAGGAAGGGAACCTCCCCCCACCACCCACCCAGGGATTACAGGCAGTCCTCGACTTACGACCACTCATTTAGCGACTGTTTGTAGTTACGATGGCCCTGAAAAAAGTGACTTAGGACCAGTTTTCACACTTGCGACCATTGAAACATCTCAAGTGATCACGTGATCAAAATCAGCGCTTGGCAACTGGCGTGTCTTTATGAGGGTGGCACTGTCCTGGGGTCGTGGGATCACCTTTGGTGACCTTCCCACCGAGCTTCTGACGAGCAAAGTCAATGGGGGAAGCCAGATTCGCTTGATGACCATATGATTCACTTAACAACTGCAGCGATTCGCTTAACAGCCGCAGCAAAAGAAGGGTTGCAAAATGGGGGCAAAACTCACTTACCAACTGCCTTGGCTTAGCCATGGAAATTTTGAGCTCAATTATGGTCATAAGTCGAGGACAACTTGCAGCAAGGAAAGGGTCCACAGGCTGTTGGGAGTCAATGGGCACAGCTGCTGTTTTTCAGATCCAGATCCAATAAAACAGCTGCCCTCTTCACCTGCAGCTCTCCCTTTTCTATCAATTAAAACTATTCGCTGGTTAACATGCCTGCCCAGGCGCATACATGCACACGCACACGTGCACACACACAAACCATTGTTCGTATTAAAGGCCAGTTCCAAACCAGTTTCAGTGGTGTAGGTGGATGGTGCCAGTTGCACGGACGCAGAGGTGGGGAACACGAGTATGTGGGTGCACGAAGTGTCCTGGGGGGTATTGAGCTGGGAGGTCTGCATATTGAGGGTGGTGCTGCGTCCAAACACTGAGCCAGTGGAGACGGAATCTTTAGAAAAAGAAGAACGGAGGAGAATTACCCATGGGGTCAAAGGCAATAGCAAATAGCAATAGCACTTAAGACTTATAGACCGCTTCACCGTGCTTTACAGCCCTCTCTGAGCTGTTTACAGAGTCAGCCTCTTGCCCCAACTATCTGGGTCCTCATTTTACCGACTTCGGAAGAAAGGATGGAAGGCTGAGTCGACCTTGTGCTGGTCAGGATCGAACTCCTGGCGGTCGGCAGAGTTAGCCTGCAATACTGCATTCTAACCACTGCGCCACCCTTATGGGGTGGTCCACGTCTTCCTCAATCTCCAGTCCTCTTCCAGAAGCCTGGGGGTTTGAGGGTTCTGCACAAGATCTTAGCTGTTCCTAGCATTGCGCTTCTCTGGACAGAGAGCTCTGGAATTTTTGGGAGTGTACTTCCAAAGATAGCAGTAGCGCTTAAGACTTACATACCACCCCACAATATTTTACAGCACTCTCTGGGTGGTTTGTGATGTCAGCCTGTTGCCCCCAACAATCTCATTTTACTGAGCTCAGAAAGATGGAAGGCTGAGTCAACCTTCAGCCCCATCCAGATCCAACTCCAAACTGTAGGCAGAGTTTGCCTGCAATGCTGCATTCTAATCACTGTGCCACCAGGGTTCAATCCCATCAAGCCCTTCTTTCTTTCTTTTTCTTTTTCTTTCTTTCTTTCTTTCTTTCTTTCTTTCTTTCTTTCTTTCTTTCTTTCTTTCTTTCTTTCTTTTTCTTTCTTTCTTTCTTTCTTTTCTTCCATCCTCTCCTTTTTTCTCTCTCTCTTCCTTCCTTTCCATCTCTCCTTCCTTCCTTCCTCCATCTCTCCTTCTCTTTGCCTGGACATCTTTCTTTCTTTCTTTCTTTCTTTCTTTCTTTCTTTCTTTCTTTCTTTCTTTCTTTCTTTCTTTCTTTCTTTCTCTTTCTTTCTTTTTCTTTCTTTCCTTTCTTTTTCTTTTTTCTCTTTCTTTTTTTCCTTCTTTCTTTCTTTCTTTCTTTCTTTCTCTTTCTTTCTTTTTCTTTCTTTCCTTCCTTCCTTCCCTCCCTCCCTCCCCCCCTCCTCTGTAAAATTCCTATCAAGCCTATTCATTTGTTTGCTTGCTTGTTTGTAAAATTTATTAGACACCCATCTTACCACTCTGAGCGGCTTATAATATTAAAAATCTCCTTTGTGGGAGTTTGAACAAGATGAAAAGGACTACTATGTACATACCTGGCATGATCACAAAAGATCCTTGAGGTTCCATAGCCACTAAGCAAGCACTGAGGATGCTGGGGGAATCAGCAGCAGAAATCCCACACATCCTGCACATGTCTTTGAGCCTCTTGCTAAGGGACTGTAGGTTTCGGCGACTGAGTAAACAGCTCCAATCTGGAAAGGAAACAAGAGCGGATGACTACCTGGGGCATCGGGTTTTTGTTTTTTTTTACAGCCTTCCAGAAAGCAATATTGTCTGCAGAGAAGAAGTTATTATTTGAGAGGGTTTTAAAGAAACGGGTCAAAAGAGTTTCCCACCACTTCAAAACTGCAAACCGGTCAGAATGCCCGTGTGTCATCTGAAAAGCCCAAAGGGAAACTGATTTAAGAATTACAGGTCGTCCTGGACTTATGACCGCAACTGAGCCCAAAATTTCTGACGCCAAGCAAAACAGGTTTTAAGTGAGCCTGCCCCGTTTTACGTCACATTCTTGCCACGATCGTTAAGTGAACCACTTTGGTTGGTTTAAGGTAGCGATGCGGTTGTTAATCTGACTTTACTTGTCAGGTGGCAAAAGAGGATCACGTGACCCCGGGGACATTGCAACCGTCCTAAGTACATGCCAGTTGCCAAGCGTGTGAATTTTGATCACGGGATCACAGAGAAGTTGCAATGGTCGTTAGTGAAAAATGGTCAGGTGTCACTTTTTCCATTGTCATTGTAACTTGGAACTGTCGCTACACAAATGGTTGTGAAGTCGAGGACTGCCTGTAATTACCAAAAAGGATGCACGTCAGCTATAAAAGCGGGCTAATATAGGTCCAACCAATTAACAAAACAAGACTCAGGATGATTTGGGCAACCAACCAAACCCCAATTCTTGAGAACTACTCTAATCACTAGAGAGCAGTCTATTAGCCAGGAGTTGCCTTCTGCAGAAGACGGCAACTTGAAATGTGCCCTTGAAAATACGGTTTGAAAAGTACCATACAGATATTAATAGACTAAAGACACTGAGGTTGTACAGCAGATACAGGTAGTCCTCGACTTACGACCGCAATCTGGTTTTGCCCCATTTTACAACCTTTCTTGCTGCATTTGTTAAGTGAATCACTGCGGTTGTTAAGTTAGGCTTCAAGATGGCGGCGCCTGGAGCGTCTGCAGCTGCATTGGCTCTCAAAGGTGAAAGGTTTTTGGAGGGATATCAGGGATAAGGGATATCATGGTTGGGAAGGTTTTAATGTGTTTGAGCAAGGTAGTGGGGCTATATATCACTCTGTATTTATTTATGTATTTCTGCCATGTTTATGTAGTGTACATTGGGGGTGGTGACCCTTTGAGAGCTGTATGCAACGAAATTTCATTTTAATGTACACTGATTAGTGTACATTCAAAGTGACAATAAAGTTATTCTTCTCCTCTCCTCTCCTCTATTCTATTCCAGGGCTTTTCAACCTTTTCACCCATTGTACCACTTTTAGGATATGGCAACATCAGAGTACCACCAGTCACCTAGCAAGGTGTCAAAAACTTGATGACCCCCCCCAAAAAAGGAAAAAAGTGATAAAGTACAGGTAGTCCTCGACTTACAACAGTTCGCTTAGTGACTGTTCAAAGTTACAATGGCACTGAAAAAAGTGCCCCCCAAGCCACAGCCAAGCAAAACACCTGCCTGCCCACCTGGCGGCGCTCTTCCTCCTGTCTGAGGTTTTCATTGTTATGAGCATTTCTGTTGGGGATTGGCAGCGGGGGTGGGATGGGGTGGGGTGGGGTGTGTTTGGTTTTTATTCCCCCCCATCTGCTGGGTGGTTGCAGCAGGTTTTGGTCACTTCACATGACCCTGGGACACTGTGACCGTCATAAATATGAATCAGTTGCCAAGCAACTGAATGTAAATCAAAAGACCCTGGAGATGCTGCAACATTCCAGCTGATCGGCGCTTCTTCTGGGCTCAGCAGAAGCGCCAGGATCAGCGCCGAGCTGCAGCTGGAGCCTGGCACTGATCCTGGCGCTTCCACTGAGCCCTGACAGCCCTGCAGCTCCAGCCGCCTCTCGCTCAGGCTTGTGCGGTGCTACCACCGGTTCAGCTCATTCCCCTCCCCCGCTACCACTTTTCTAGGATGGTCGCGTACCACCTGCCAGGTGCCAATGTACCACAGGTGGTACCTGTAGCACTGGTTGAAAAGCCCTGTTCTGTTCTGTTCTGTTTTATTCTCACAGTTGTTAAGTGAATCTGGCTTCCCTGTTGACTTGGCTTGTCAGAAGGGATCACATGATCCTGGGACACTGCAACCGTCATAAATACACATCGGTCGCCAAGCGTCCAAATTCTGATCACATGACCACAGGAACGCTGCAAAGGTTGTTAAATGTGAAAAACGGTCACAGGTCACTTTTTTCAGTGCCGTTGTTAACTTCTGACGGTCGCTAAATGAACGGTTGTCAAGCGAGGACTTCCTGTAATGTTTAGACCGTTTACATATCACCATTTCGGGACAGGCTTCTTCTACCGTACCTTTCAGCTCCCCGTGGCCTATCCTTCCGAGACGTCCTATTACAACTCTCCACGGCACAGAACTCATTTGCACAAGACCCAGGCACCACTCCCAGAGTTTCTGAAGGCCAAGCCTGCGAGCAGATCCTTTTTTCCTACGGGCCCTGTTTAGAAACAAAAGTTCTGTGGTAAACAGAGTGTCAAGCACGAAAAACGTGGACCGCGTGTTAAGTTCCAGGGAAGCTGATTTATTGTTCATGCTTATACACAAGAATCCAGTCAACTCACGGTTAGCACTAAATTGGCACTAGATAAAAGTCAATGAAATTCAAGAGGGGTTGGGCTGGGACTGTTTGTGGGAACGGAAGGATTCCAGGCTGATTCCTTTCTTGACTCTGCCTCTCCTTCTCCTACATATAGTTGCCCATAGCCTCTCCAGTTGCTCCCAAAAGAACAGTTTGGCCTGCTACATCAGAGGTCCCCAACCTTTGGGGCACCAGGGACTGGTTCCGTGGAGAGAGGTTTTTCCGTGGACCGGAGGGATGTGTGGTTTTGTGTGCTGCCTGCATCTCGTGGATGGGGCTTTGCTTGCTTGTGTGGCCCGGTTGCTGGCATGCTGCAGCCCGGTACCGGTCCGGAGCGGGGGTTGGGGACCCCTGTGCTACATAATCAAATGGTACATTTGCTGCATCTTTTCTAAAGTTAGCCAAATGTTTCAAATTTGAAATATTTCTGAATTTCTTCCTCTCGCTCAATTAGGTTGTTAACTTAATGTTTTAACATTTCATATTGTTGCTTTTATTTTGTAAGATGGCGAGAAGGCTGGCATATAAATTTAGTGGAAAAAGTAAATAAGCTAAGAGGACAAAATAAAATAAATTAACAACTGCACCCTCCCTTGCAAAAGGGATGACATTCCTACTCTTTTCTATTTTTTTAAAAAATGAAAGATAGCCAAAGCGGTTAGAAACAAACGAACCAATCTGTCATCAAATATGAGTAAAATGTTATCAGTGTAAAAAACTTCCAAAGTAATACCAGTACACTATAAAAATGAGGCAAGTTAATTTCTGGGAGAGAAGAATTTAAAGGGTATTTTCTCCTAAAAGAAGGGGGGGAAAAACGAACAGGAGGAGAATAGAGAGAACACATCTGTCTTTAATTGATAAGAATTATAGAATTCCTGGCCGGCTAGGGGAATTCTGGGAGTTGAAGTTCACAGGTCTTAAAAGTTGCCAAGGTTAGGAAACCCTGATTTTTAGAAACAAGAGAACTCTGTATCTCCCTACCTTGCAACGTAACCCAACTTACTCTTCCATTAAAACTGGCTGCTACATTATCTTAAAAGGCCAGTGTCCCCTATTTGACTTAACAATCTCAAACATAACACTCAAAAGGAAATGATATCGGTGTACCTGTTGGGTACGTCAATGTTTATGATGCAGGTTTCCAGAAGTTCTCCGTAGAGATCTGTGCAGGATGCAAGGAGCCACCTTTGATCATGGGACAGACAGTAGCCCACAAAAAGCACGTTGTATTTTTGCCCAGCCTCGCCAAATGTTTCTCCCAGCTCAGTCTGTTTATCTTTGACAGGAGCCAGGATGAAAGGAGGAGCATAAAGTTTAACACACTCGGGTCTCTGCAAAGTGCACACAGAGGGGGAGGAGGGGAAACAACAACAGAATATTGGAAACGTTAGCTGTGTTTTCCAGTAATGAGTCACCTTTTTATAAAATAAGAGTTGTGTCTCTCCCACACCAATATTACCCACCTTTTGCTTCCACAAATACATCATTCATATCTATCTAATTCCACACAGCCCTCTCAACTAGGCACAAAAAACGGAGTGGGCAGGTAAATCGGTTAAACCTGGGATCCAGGAATAAATAGACCATAATTCTAATATTTTAATCAGATTGCCAAGATAGGAAGTTTGGAGTTGAAGAACATCATTATACATGAGCAGAGCTGTGGGAAAAGAAACCACAAGTACAGATACCCTCGGCTTACAGCATGTTAAGTTTAGTGTTTAGTGACCATTCGAAGATACAGCGGCACTGAAAAAAGTGACTTATGGCTGTTTTTCACACTTACGACCGTTGTAACGTCCCCATGGCCACGTGATCAAAATTTGGAAGCTTGGCAACCAGCATGCATTTGTGACGGTTGCAGTCTCCCGGGGTCACGTGATCCCCTTTGGCGACTTTCAGACAATGGGGAAAGCCGGATTCACTTTTACAACCGTGTGACTCGCTTAACAACGGCAGCGATTCCCTTAACAACGGTGGCAAGAAAGGTTATAAAATGGGGCGAAACTCAAATGAACAACTGTCTCGCCTAGCAACAGAAATTGTGGGCTCAGCTGTGGTTGTAAGTCAAGGACTACCTTCAGGCCTCAACTGACGACCGCAACTGCGACCAGAACATCCATGGCTAAGCGATGCAGTGTTTTTCACGTAACTAAGCCTGATTTTAACGACCTTTTTTGTCACGGTAGCTGAGCAAATCGCACGGTCATCAAAGGAATCTGGCTTCTCCCACTGACTCTTGCTTGTCCGAACGCGGATGAGGAGGTCACCAACAGCGATCACGTGACTGCAGGGATGCTGCAGCTGTCGTAAGTGCAAGGACCAGTCACAAGTCACTGTTTTCAGTGGCGCTGTAACTTGTGACAGCCTCCACACTCTATAGCACAGAGGACTGCGGTTTCTTTTTCTTCTACAAACGACAGCAAGGAATTCAGAAGCGCCTCCACATCCTTCCCAGTTGGAGACCAACCTACACTGACAGCCTGGAGCCGCCTTTTTTTATTCAGCTAGTATTTCTCAAAACTCTTACTAGAATTTCACCTTGTTCTCCCATTTGCAGTACTCACATCAGGACTTTTGAGTGCCATTTCCACAGCTAAGCCTGGGCCAAACCCGGTTAATGTTTTCACATTGGTTGACGTTGGGAGAGGTCTTCGGCACTGTGTAAAAGCAGAAAATGCCAGGGATTTCAAGTGCTGGGTGTAAATCTGTCTGTCTTCGTTCTTGACAGGTTGCAACAGATACTGACAAGGAACAAGCTAAGAGATAGAGAGAAAGAGAGAAATATCTATTCATCTGGGCACACTATTTATTTAGCATATGGCATATCATACATGGGCTTGCAATATATATTAACATGTCCCCTAGATTAAAAAAAAAAGCACAATAAAATATGAATATGAAAAAAAGATCTATGTTCAGATACCAATGTCTAGGCCAGGGGGAGGGAACCTTGGCTCTTTTATGACTCCTGGACTTCAACTCCCAGAATTCCTGAGCCAGCATGGCTCAGCTTGGAAACCTCTCCCTTTCCCCTCAGCATGGCTGGCTCAGGAATTCTGGGAGTTGAAGTCCACGAGTCATAAAAGAGCCAAGGTTGCCTACCCCTGGTCTAGGCCATCTAAACACTGAAACTCAACATTGTTTATATGAAAGAAATCAGATACTGGATTGGTACATGTCCTCCGTTTACGATGTGACCTACCGTTTGACGTGGGACCCCCAAGTCACGCTGAGGGGAGGATACTACGCCCCATTTATACCGAGTGTCTCGGCAGACACTGTGCGAAGTGTGAATCCTATTCAGGATTTGAACTACCACACCAGCAATGGACAACCCTGGGCATACTAAGATACTGCTTTGACGTCAGTGCTATTTTTTTTTTTTAAAAGAAGATGGCTACATATCCATCTGTTGTCAATGCAAAAACATCCGATGTTAGTAGCCTTGACAACCGATACTTTAAAGGGTTATTGTCCAAAGGCCCTGGAGGTCAAGTTGGCTTTAGCATTCTATTTCAGAATAACAGTGCTGGAAGGGACCTTGGAGGTCTTCTAAATCCAACCAACTGCCCAAGCAGGAGACCCTATATCAGTAATAATAATAATAATAATAATAATAATAATAATAATAATAATAATAATAATAATAATAATAATAATAATAATAATAATAATAATAATAATAATAATAATAATAATAATAATAAAGTTGAAAGGGACCTTGGAGGTCATCATGTCCAACCCCCTGCTCAGGCAGGTAACCCTATACCATTTTGGACAAATGGCTGTCCAGTCTCTTCTTAAAAACTTCCAGTGATGGAGCACCCACCACATCTAAAGACAAGCCCTTCCACTGATTAATTGTGGAACCAACTTGAAACTTCTCCTTTCTAGATCGGTTCTCTCCCCGATTTAAGCCTCCGTCCATTGCTTCCTGTTCTGCCTTCGGGACAGCTGCTTACCTTAATTCAGCGGCTTACCTGAACAGCCACGATGTTTCTAAGGTGAGGGGGAAGGTTTTGGATCATTTCTAGAAAGCAGCGGAGAAGCCCAAGAGTCCAGACGTTGGAGGAGCTGTTCTCCTCTTTCTTTTCGTATGTGAAAGGATCCACAATGTAAACAACGATGGCAGGCGGGTAGGTGACTGCGTGGGAATCGCCATCGGTGGGAATTCCGACTCGGTCCCGTTCCATAGTGCTGGAAGGAGAGGGCAAACAGAACTGCTGTGAGATGCGAGCAGTTTCTACCTTGTACGAAAATAAACAACTCCCGTGTAACGCTTGTCATTCAACGGGGCTGACTTGTGTTCCCCCCACATAAGAGAAGGCGTTCCCAAGCCAGCACAGGTAGTCCTCGATTTACAACCATTCCTTTAGTGACTGTTCGAAGTTACTACTGCCCTGAAAAAAGTGATTTATGACCATTTTTCACACGACGGTTGCACCATCCCCATGGTCACGTGATCAAAATTCCTGCAACTCGCGTGTGTTGATGACGGCTGCGGCGTCCCAGGGTCATGTGATCACCCTTTGCAAAATCAATAGGGAAGCCAGACTCACTTTACAGCCGTGTTACTAACTGAACAACGGCAATGATTCCCTTCACAACTGGGGCAAGAAAGGTTGTAAAATGGGGCAAAACTCACTTAACAACTGTCTCACTTAGCAACATAAATGTGTGCGCTCAATGGTGGCTGTAAGTCGAAGACTACCCATATTTAAATGGTCTCCTAGACAGGTAGTCTGTTTTGCAGAGAGGATGAAGGCAACCCTGACCCACCATCCCCACTCCATCTATCCCCACTGAGTGACTGTAGTAGTAGTAGTAGTAGTAGTAGTAGTAGTAGTAATAATAATAATAATAATAATAATAAAGTTGGAAGGGACCTTGGAGGTCATCTAGTCCAACCCCCTGCTCAGGCAGGAAACCCTATACCAGGGGTAGGGAACCTTGGCTCCTTTATGACTCGTGGACTTCAATTCCCAGAATTCCTGAGCCAGCCTGGCTCAGCATGGAAACCTCTCCCTTTCTCCTCAGCATGGCTGGCTCAGGAATTCTGGGAGTTGAAGTGCACGAGTCATAAAAGAGCCAAGGTTGCCTACCCCTGCCCTATACTATTTCAGACAAATGGCTGTCCAGTCTCTTCTTAAAATGTCTTAAAAGTGACACCCTCTTTTATCCTGACAAATTGAAGACAATCCCCTTCTCTCAATTTACTCCTTGTTGAAACTTCACTGCCCTGGCACTTTTCAGCCCTAGTGAGTACATGAACAAAAGACAAGAACGACACACAGACAAAAGGACACAGCCTACACGTGCCCTGGACTTGTGTCTTCTCATTCTTCAGTGCAGGTTCCTAGGCAGTTCTGGGGAAGAGTTAAAATGCTGGGAGGCCACACAAGTAGTGCTTGATTTACAACAGTTCGTTTAGTGACCGTTCGAAGTTACAACAGCCCCCCCCAAAGTGATTCATGACTGTTTTTCACAGTTAGGACCGTTGCAGCATCTCCATGTTCAGGTGATCAAAATTCAGATGCTTGGCAATTGGTTCACATTTATGACGGTTGCAGTGTCCCCGGGGTCATGTGATCCCCTTTTGACAAGCAAAATCAATGGGGGAAACCAGATTCACTTAACAACCGTGTTACTATCTTAACAACTGCAGTGATTCGCTTAACAAATGTGGCGAGAAAAGTCGTAAAATGGGGCAAAACTCAAATCAATTTCTTAGCAACATAAATCTGGGGCTCAGTTGTGGTCATAAGTCGAGGACTACCTGTACTTAAGAACCCTGAATAAATCGGGGATGAATAATTCACCTTAAGGAATCACTGAGGAGCAGGCATTAAGGACGATGCCCTCAGGAAATAAGGAACAGGAGCTAGTACGCTATTCACTTATTTTCACACTGTGTATCCTTCTCACACACATCTACTCTTCTGCACAGGCCGCGTGACGCAGAGTGGCAAGATGAACACACAGCTGCAGAAGCGTGATGACACAGTCAAGCTCATGATTAAAATCTTCCACTGTATTCCAGTGTATTTTAAAGACAGACAAGGCAATGTGAATCCGGGTTGAAGAGTCGGGCAACTACTAAACATTCAGGGTCAAAGTCCCTGTAGGTCAGGGGTGTCAAACTCAATTTCATTGAGGGCCTCACCAGCATTGCGGTTGCCCTCGGGGTGGGCGGGGGGGCGGCCTACTGGGTGGGCATGGCCAGCTCTACATCGTTCGCATCAAGGGGGCCTGTGGGGGCCTGGGCAGGAGTGGGACAGATCTGAGGGTCTCTGGCAGAAGGGGGGGGCGGGGCAAGCACCAAGGCATGGTCCATTTCTTCATTCCTCACAAAGGGGGACCCCTCCCCAGCATGCACCCAGGGGGCGGGGCCGACACGGCAGGGGCTGGTTCCTCGCTGTTTCCAGACGGTCTTGTGGAGCTAAGACTGAATGCGTTTCAGCATAGATGGCCACCACAAAACTGTACATTGGCTCCCGGCCGGCCTGGCCAGGGCCAAGGCAGTGGGAGCCGTTCCCTCACTGTTTCCAGGATGGCTTCACGGGCCACATGAAACCACTTCGCAGGCCTCATTCGGCCCCCGGGCCTTGTGTTTGACATGTCTGCTGTAGGTCATGAAGAGCACTTGGCAAAGCTAAACCAGCCACCACTCTGGGCTCTACCGTGATCATAAAACTGGGAACAGGGAGAAAATGTGTAAGAACTCTGGATTGCCGGGGGGAAAGTTAGGATGTGGTCTTAAGTTTTAAAAATCAATACAGGAAATTCTGGGGCCAGAATTTCTGTAATGCTAAGCCAAGCGGTTCTTAAGAGTCGTGCCTCACTGCCCACTGCCAGGAGTTCGATTCTGTCCAGCTGAAAGTCACCTCAGCCTTCCATCCTTCCGAGGTCGGTAAAATGAAGACCCAGATTGTTGAGGGCAATACGCTGCCTCTGTAAACCGCTTGGAGAGGGGCTGTAAAGAACTATGAAGCGGTGTATAAGTCTAAGTGCTGTTGCTGTTGCTATTGGGCCGTTGAAAGCATCAGAAATGCATGCCGGTTGCCAAGGACCTGAATTTTGATCATGTGATCCTCGGGATGCTTTAACAGTTGTAAGTGCCAAGACCAATCATAAATCACTTTTTTTCAGTATTGTTGTAACGGGTCTATGACAATTCGCCACGGGACCAACTCACTGTGGGACAATTCGCTGCAGGACAAGAGTTACACTAATATTATAGACTAATACACTAATACGGTAAGATATACAGATGATCCCACTCTAATGGCAGAAAGTGAAGAGGAACCAAAGAGCCTCTTGATGCGGGTGAAGAAGGAGAGTGCAAAAGTTGGCTTGAAACTCAACATTAAGAAAACCAAGATCATGGCATCCGGCCCTCTCAATTCCTGGCAAATAGATGGGGAAGAAATGGAGGTAGTGACAGATTTTATCTTCCTGGGCTCCAAGATCACCGCAGATGGGGACGGCAGCCAAGAAATTAAAAGACGCTGGCTCCTGGGGAGGAAAGCTGTGGCAAATCTAGACAGCATACTAAAAGGTAGAGACATCACCCTGCCAACAAAAGTGCGTAAAGTCAAGGCCATGGTTTTCCCAGTTGCAATGTATGGCTGTGAAAGCTGGACCATAAGAAAGGCTGAGTGCCAAAGAATTGAGGTGTTTGAACTATGGTGCTGGAGAAGACTCCTGCGAGTCCCCTGGACTGCAAGGCGATTAAACCGGTCAGTCCTAGAAGAGATCAACCCTGACTGCTCTTTAGAAGGCCAGATCCTGAAGTTGAAACTCAAATACTTTGGCCACCTAATGAGAAGGAAGGACTCACTGGAGAAGAGCCTAATGCTGGGAAAGATGGAGGGCAAGAGAAGAAGGGGACGACAGAGAATGAGGTGGCTGGATGGAGTCACTGAAGCAGGAGGCGTGAGCTTAAATGGACTCCAGAAAATGGTAGAGGACAGGAAGGCCTGGAGGAACGTGATCCATGGGGTCGCGAGGGGTCGGACACGACTTCTCAACTAACAACAACAGAATCCTTAAAGAAAGGAAGAAAAAAGGAGGATCAGAATGAAACCTGAATGACCAAAACTAAAATCATTTTTTATTTATTTTAAATCGTTAAACTGAACTTGTTAAATTGGCCCGCAGCGAGCTGGCTGTGGTGAGTTGGCTGGGAGGGATTGTCCCATTCCACGTCGCAACTTCGAACGGCCACGAAACGAATGGATGTAGGCGGAGGACTTACCTGCCCATTAAAAGCCCGTTGGAATAAAACGTTACCTTTCAGACACCTCCGGATGCGGCTGCGTCGGGGCAGGCAAGACCTCCCCGGTTATCCCTGCTGCTTGCTGCGGGTGCTGTATGCCTGCCTGCCCATTCTGGATGGCCGTGGGCTGCGTGGGAAGGGAGGAAGGAGCTGGGTTGCTCATGCTGCCGAAGGGTGGAAATGAAGAGGGCTTGCTGGCCGGCATCGAGCTGCCCAGGCTGGAAGAAGAGGATGAAGCAGCGGTTGTGGTCAAGGTGGAGCTGGCAGTGGTGGTGGCGGAGGTGATGGCGCTGCTGGAATTCATCGGGACAGCAGCGTTACTGGCGGTGGATGATGGGGTGCAGCTGCCTGCAACCTGGGGCTGGGTGGAAGCAGGATGGCTGGTGGGAGGAGCGAGGCTGGACTGGGAAAGCAAGGAATTGTCCAATGGCTGTGTAGCAAGATAAGGACCTTGAAACAGAAAAAGGCACACAGAAATCAGTGTCTATGGAGATTCTCAATCACCCAGGTCATGGTTGTCCCAAAGGTGATTTTATTTCTCCCCCCCCAAAAGGCAACTGGACTTTCCCCCCTTGAAAACGTGTTTCACTTCGGAAGAACAGCAATGATACTCCAGGACAGGGGTGTCAAACTCTTCACTGAGGGCCGCATCAGCATTGTGGTTGCCCTCAGGGGGCCGGGTGGGTGTGGCCAGGGTGGTTGCGGCCTCCTGGGTGGGCGTGGATGGAGTGGGTGTGGCCTCCTGGGTGGGTGTGGCCACGTCAAGGGTGCCTGTGGGGGCCTGGGCAGGAGTGGGACAGATCTGAGGGTCTCTGGCAGAAGGGGGTGGGACCGGGGCAAGTGCCAAGGCATGGTCCACTGGAGGAGCCTCACTGCCTGCCAAAACCCTCCGCCGGAGCCCATCAAGCCGTATATGTGAAGTAGGTGAGGGCTATTTGCTAGCCACTTCCAGGCAATGGTGCATTTCTTCATTCCTCACAAAGGGTGACACCTCCCCAGCATGCACCCAGGGGGCGGGGCCGACGCGGCAGGGGCTGGTTCTTCGTTGTTTCCGGATGGCCTTGTGGAGCTAAGACTGAATGCGTTTCAGCATAGATGGCCACCACAAAATTGTACATTGGCTCCCGGCCGGCCTGGGCCAGGGCCAAGGCAGAGGGGGCCGTTCCCTCACTGTTTCCAGGATGGCTTCGCGGGCCACATGAAACCACTTTGCGGGCTCCATCCGGCCCCCGGGCCTTGTGTTTGACATGTCTGCTCCAAGAGGCCCGGTTGAATCAGCAAAAACAAAACCACCAAATTCTAGGTCCCAAAGGTGTTTTTTTTCCAAAAGGCAACTGGACTTTCTTCTTCTGAATGAAACTTCGTGGAAGAGAAGCGAAGCGTCTTGAAAGGTTGGGGGGGGGGGGGGGGGNAGAAGAGCCTAATGCTGGGAAAGATGGAGGGCAAGAGAAGAAGGGGACGACAGAGAATGAGGTGGCTGGATGGAGTCACTGAAGCAGGAGGCGTGAGCTTAAATGGACTCCAGAAAATGGTAGAGGACAGGAAGGCCTGGAGGAACGTGATCCATGGGGTCGCGAGGGGTCGGACACGACTTCTCAACTAACAACAACAACAGAATCCTTAAAGAAAGGAAGAAAAAAGGAGGATCAAAATGAAACCTGAATGACCAAAACTAAAATCATTTTTTATTTATTTTAAATCGTTAAACTGAACTTGTTAAATTGGCCCGCAGCGAGCTGGCTGTGGTGAGTTGGCTGGGAGGGATTGTCCCATTCCACGTCGCAACTTCGAACGGCCACGAAACGAATGGATGTAGGCGGAGGACTTACCTGCCCATTAAAAGCCCGTTGGAATAAAACGTTACCTTTCAGACACCTCCGGATGCGGCTGCGTCGGGGCAGGCAAGACCTCCCCGGTCATCCCTGCTGCTTGCTGCGGGTGCTGTATGCCTGCCTGCCCATTCTGGATGGCCGTGGGCTGCGTGGGAAGGGAGGAAGGAGCTGGGTTGCTCATGCTGCCGAAGGGTGGAAATGAAGAGGGCTTGCTGGTCGGCATCGAGCTGCCCAGGCTGGAAGAAGAGGATGAAGCAGCGGTTGTGGTCAAGGTGGAGCTGGCAGTGGTGGTGGCGGAGGTGATGGCGCTGCTGGAATTCATCGGGACAGCAGCGTTACTGGCGGTGGATGATGGGGTGCAGCTGCCTGCAACCTGGGGCTGGGTGGAAGCAGGATGGCTGGTGGGAGGAGCGAGGCTGGACTGGGAAAGCAAGGAATTGTCCAATGGCTGTGTAGCAAGATAAGGACCTTGAAACAGAAAAAGGCACACAGAAATCAGTGTCTATGGAGATTCTCAATCACCCAGGTCATGGTTGTCCCAAAGGTGATTTTATTTCTCCCCCCCCCCAAAAGGCAACTGGACGTTTCCCCCTTGAAAACGTGTTTCACTTTGGAAGAACAGCAATGATACTCCAAGACAGGGGTGTCAAACTCTTCTTTGAGGGCCGCATCAGCATTGTGGTTGCCCTCAGGGGGGGCGGGTGGGTGTGGCCAGGGTGGTTGCGGCCTACTGGGTGGGCGTGGATGGAGTGGGTGTGGCCTCCTGGGTGGGTGTGGCCACGTCAAGGGTGCCTGTCAGCGTCTCTGGCAGAAGGGGGTGGGACCGGGGCAAGTGCCAAGGCATGGTCCACTGGAGGAGCCTCACTGCCTGCTGAAACCCCTCTCCCGGAGCCCATCAAGCCGGATATGTGAAGTAGGCGAGGGCCATTTTCTGGCCACTTCCAGGCGATGGTGCATTTCTTCATTCGTCACAAAGGGTGACACCTCCCCACCATGCACCCAGTGGGTGGGGCCGACACGGCAGGGGCTGGTTCCTCGCTGTTTCCAGACGGCCTTGTGGAGCTAAGACTGAATGCGTTTCAGCATAGATGGCCACCACAAAATTGTACATTGGCTCCCGACCGGCCTGGGCCAGGGCCATGGCAGCGGGGGCCGTTCCCTCACTGTTTCCAGGATGACTTCACAGGCCACATGAAACTTTGCGGGCCGCATCCGCCCCCCGGGCCTTGTGTTTGACATGTCTGCTCCAAGAGGCCCGGTTGAATCAGCAAAAACAAAACCACCGAATTCTAGGTCCCAAAGGTGTTTTTTTTTCCAAAAGGCAACTGGACTTTCTTCTTCTGAATGAAACTTCGTGGAAGAGAAGCGAAGCGTCTTGAAAGGTTGGGGGGGGGGGGGGAAGAAAGTCCAGTTGCCTTGTGGGAAAAAAAAGCACCTTTGGGATCTAGAAGTCAGTGGGGTTTTGTTTTTGCTGATTCAACTGGGCCATTTTGTGGTATCATTACTATTTGTTTAAACCCAGGGTCTTCAACCTTGGCAACTTTTAAGACTTCTGGACTTCAATTCCCATAATTCCCCAGACAGCCCATGCTAGGAATTCTGGGAATTGAAGTCCACCAGTCTTAAAGTTGCTAAGGTTTGGAGACCCCTGATTTACATTTAGCTGGGGGGGAGGGGGTGTGCTCGAAAATTTTAGATGGCAGCAAAGATAAGCCAATCTCGAAAATGAATAGATGTTCGTGAAGGACCCCATCCATTTTCCCCCAGGTAATTCTGAGCTGGAATCCACCGCCTCCCTCCCAGCGTTCCCCATGAGCTGCTACTACTACCTGAACACCTTGGTACACAGCCCCAAATGCTCTGCAAAGCTTTGCATTTTTGTGGCAAACATGCAGGATATGAGGGGGGGAGGGGGGGAAACCAGACAAGGAAGGAGTTGGAAACCAAGAAGGATTTCTCAAGCTTTGGGGCTGCAGTAAAAATATCCCCCTCGGAGTTGCAAGGCATGTTCTGGACACAAGATGGTGATGCCATTTCCCCCACCACCACCCCACGTCTGACTTAGCGGCCTATCACCATTCTCAGTAACAGCTGCGATAAAAGTCACACGCAGGAGAGGTGCGTCAAATAACATGAATAAATTTGTCCAAGATTTCAGAAGGATAGGCTGAACAATCAAGAACAGGGATGAGTTTGCACTTTTGAATGTATATATATATATATATTCAGTATCCCTTTAGGAGGAAAAATGGAGGGGTGGGTGAGTGGGATAGAAACCATACCCAAATCGTATCTGCAGACTTGAGCGTAGAGTTTGAGTCTAGAAAACGATTCCTTGTTGGCATGGGCTGTTTGCGAGAACCACTCAGCCACAGACTTCTCAGAGAGTTTGTTTGACGCGGTGGATCCCACTCGCATGATCCCGTCCGGCAACAGTTTACAGATGGGCCGATGCAAGCCGAGTTTGCAGGACTGCAAAACAAGAGACGCAAGAGGGGAAGCACGGTGAATGCAATGCACTGGTGATGGATGCTTGCCAATGGACTCAAAAGCCCAACCTGCTGGGCCAAGGTTGCCTACCCCTGACCTAACCCATCTTAGAGAGCATATGCTGGGGGATATAGACCCCATTATGACCCTAATGGAACCTGCCCAGACCATAAGTCATGACAGTTGTACATTTTACAATTTTACAATCTTTCTTGCGGTGGTCATTCGGCAAATCAACACAGTTGTTAAGTTAATCTGTAGTTGTTCAATAAACCAACGGTTCGTTATGAACTCAGTTTGGCCACAAAACAGAAATGTGGGATTTGGAAGGGGGGGGGGAGAATGTGGTCACGTGACACAGGACACTGCAAATGGCCACAAATGTGGCTGTGTTGCCAAGTGACCGAAGTTTGGTCATGTGATTGGAGGAAGAGGAGGGTCACTATCGGAATTTCAAATCCAGGGTGTAAGTAGCCCCAAAGTAAATTCATGGTAACTCTGAATGGTTCCTAAGTGGCCAGCCGTAAGTCCAGCCCTTGACTTAGGAACACAATTGAGCCCAAAATTTATGTTGCTAAGGGATGAATTTGTTAGGTGAGTTTTGCCTGATTTTACAACTTTTCTTGCCACCTTTGCTAACTGAATCACTGTAGTTGTTAAGTTAGTAGCACAGTTGTAAAATGAATCTGGCTTCACCCCCCCCCCCCCATTGACTTTGCTTATCAGAAGGTTGCAAAAGGTGATCACATGACCCTGGGACGCCGCGACCGTCATAAATGTGAGTCTGTTGTCAAGCATCTGAATATAAACCATGTGACCAGTTATAGGTGTGAAAAATGATTACAAGTCACTTTTTACAGGGCCGTTGTAACGTCGAGCGGTCACTAAATGAATTCTTGTAAGTTGAGGACTACTTGCAACCGCAAACAGAAGCAAGTGCCGTTTCTACTAATGAAGCCTTCACCAGATTTTTGGCCCTTTGCTGTTCGCATCTAAGAATGCCAAAAGTTGGAATGCAGGTGGACAAACCAACAAGAGAGGTTAATTTAAAAGTACTTTAAAAAAATTTGCTCTGTAGTTTACTTTGGCATCAGTTGAACACCCTTCTTTGTTTGCTTGGCTTTGAGCAACCTTTGCAGTAACGCATCACGTTCTACGGTAGCAATTTAGGTTTAAAAATTATAGCTTCTGATGCAAAGGGCTTTCTCGCTCACTCCCAAATTATATCTGATGACTTTTGCCATTTTGCCCTTCGTTGCTGTGCAGGGTAGCTAAATGTGAACCTGAGTAGACCTAGCACAGCTCTCTTGGACTGAAATGTCCCTTTGGCAGGGTGTAATTTAGTCCAACGTTATGTTAGAAAAAGTCTATGATAATCTCACGTAAAGCCACGTTAGGATATTGTCTCCAAGGCTTCAATACAGGTAGTAGTCCTCACGTTACAGCAGCACTGAAAAAAAGTGAATTGTGACCGTTTTTCACATTTACGACCACTGTAGCAGTTGCCAAGTGTCTGAATTTTGATCCCATAGCCATGGGGGAGGCTGCAATGGTTGTTAAGTGTGAAAAAATGGTCGTAAAGTCACATTTTTTTCAGTGCCACCGTAATTTTGAAGGGTTACTAAACGAACGGTTGTTAAGTCGAGGACTACCTGTATATATTTTAGGGAAGTCTGGCAGTCGTGGCCTTCTGGAAAACAACAAAGAGTTCAGCGTCCCCAAATGACAAGGCTTGGCGTCGTACCGCAGGAGGGCAGTACAAAATTTAACCACAGGATGGCACCTTCAAAAAGCAGCAGCTTTTTATCTTCCTCGGCCATCCATTTTAGTTGCTTTGTTCAGATAGGGCCCTGCAGGACTTTTCACTGACAGCTGGAATGCGGGGTTGATGGATGATCATTTGGGGTAGGGTGGGGGGGGATGGGGAGATGGGGGAGGGAGGGCCCTGGAACTCACATGCCCTTAAAAAATCCCTCACCTCGTATATGGCGGTGAGGTCTCGAAAGAAGTTCTTCGCTCCGTTCAGCAGGGCTTCGTTCTCCGGACACACCACCACGTAGGCGATGTCTCTCTGAGATCCGTAGGGCTCCAGCATCAGCCTTTCCCAATATGGTAAGGCAAAAGGCGACAGCACCAAGAAGTCATAATCGTGCCCTAGCAAGAAGGTTGGAATGGGGAGGGGTTCAGGAGACTCATCAGTTCCTGGGGGGGGGGAGAAATAAAAATAAAAAAATAAATGTATCATTTTCTTCCCAGGTGTCCGTATCACAAACGCGTCCATTACCACCTTCAGACGAGTTCCCAAAATTCGTAGATAAGTTGTCTTGTGTGATTCTGAGAATTGTTGCCCCAATGCATCTGGAAATGCATATTGCAGTGTGAATTTTCCAAGAATCTAATTCTAGGCCAGGGGTAGGCAACCTTGGCTCTTTTATGACTCGTGGACTTCAACTCCCAGAATTCCTGAGCCAGCCATGCTGAGGGGAAAGGGAGAGGTTTCCATGCTGAGCCATGCTGGCTCAGGAATTCTGGGAGTTGAAGTCCACGAGTCATAAAAGAGCCAAGGTTGCCTACCCCTGCGCTAGGCCATTGGTTTTGATTTTTGACGTTATTTATATTCCCCCTTTATTATTTGTACAAAAAGCTCTGTAAAATAATATTTTAAAAGTATTATTTTTGCAAATAACTCAAGGCAGGTAACATATCCGACGCACCTTTGCCCACCACAACCACAACCTTGTAAAGGTGGGTTAGGCTGAGAGGGGAGAGTGGCTGGCCCAAAGTTACCCAGCTGGTTTTCACGGTAAGGTGGGATTAGAACTCACCGTCTGCTACTTTCTAGACTGGTGCTTTAACCATTAGAACAAATTGGCTCTCTTGATTAAGTCAGCTCAACCCCCTTAAAGACTGGAAACAATACAGTGAAGACTAAGTAGTAAAATTAAGTCTTTACTAATAGTAAAACTACTACTTCTAGTAATGGAATCAATGTCCCAGACTGCAAGGAGTTTTCTCTCCATAAGAGAGGTATGGAATGATTGTTGTTGTTCAGTCACTAAGTTAGAATAAGAATAACTTAATATTGTCACTTTGAATGTACACTAATCGGCATACATTAAAATGAAATTTTGTTGCATTCAGCTCTCAAAGGGTCACCACCTCCGATATACACTACGTAAATAAGACAAAATAAATAAATACAGAATTATGCATATACCCACATATATTATATGACACAGAGTTGTCTAGGACTCTTCGTGATCACGCCAGGCCCGTCCTCCAGTTTGCCCAAATTCATGTTCATTTGAAAAACACACACACATACACACAAGCACACACCCTCCTATGCCTCCTCTGTGGACATCCACACTTACTGATTTGATTGCCAAAACTTTTAAATTTGCAAAAATGTTTTCAAAAGACAATCTAGACTAGAGTTTTACTTTTAGGCACGACGTTGGATTTGGTAGTTATGAAAGGAGAGGAAATAAGAATTGAAAATGCCCACAATTTGCCTTATTCAAGCAGGCAATCATTCGGTGGGCAAACTGGGGTTTGATCACAATCCATGAAATAACGCTGCATGGTTTGTTATATTGTATTCTGGGGTGGCAATACAACATTAGACGCGTGGCCAATTCCTACAATGTATTCGTCACGTTTATATGCCTCCAATTCTCACACCCCTGGGCAGTTTTCACATCCAGTCTCTTGCCACCGTTCTGTAACTACCATTTACGCTCTTTCCAGAATTATTCTTCTCGATAAATAAAAGCAAAGAGAGTTTAAAACACACACCCAGCACCCAATCAATTAAAGCAGAGGGTCTCCAACCTTGGCAACTTTTAAGACTTGTGGAGTTCAATTCCTTCGCCGGCTGGGGGAATTCTGGGAGTTGAAGTCCGCCACTCTTAAAAGTTGCCGGAAGTTGGAGACTCCTGGATTAAAGAATAGTCACGTTTCACAGACAAATGTTTACCGTAAGAGCCTCGTCCAGCCATTTTATGAAACTGTTGCCAGGTGAGGGGCCCTTGTACACCCCAAGATCGGACCGTTCGTTTTTTCTGAATGGCATCCTGAAGAACTGGTTGGAGCGAGAGCAGCATGCGAAGGACATCCTGAGAACACTGCATGCTCACGTCTACAACTGGAAGAACAAACGTGCATTCAGATAAATTGGGAAGCAGAAAATTGATCACTGCTTTCAATTGTTAACAGCTATGTTTCTAAAGGCCAGGCCTTATAGCTCAAGATATATAGGATTAAGGAGCAGGAAGGGGCCGTTTTTGGCTTAGGAGGGAGGGAGGGAGGAGGGGGGAAGGAAGGAAGGAAGGGAGGAAGGAAGGAAGTTAATTTAGGGCTCAACATCTCAGGGACAGTTGATTTCACTATCAAATAATTATTCTTATCATTATTATTATGCAGCCAAGAAATTAAAAGACGCTCGCTCCTGGGGAGGAAAGCTATGGTAAATCTAGACAGCATACTAAGAAGCAGAGACATCACCCTGCCAACAAAAGTACGTATAGTCAAGGCCATGGTTTTCCCAGCTGCAATGTATGGCTGTGAAAGTTGGACCATAAGAGAGGCTGAGCGCCAAAGAATGGAGGCCTTTGAACTCTGGTGCTGGAGAAGACTCCTGCGAGTCCCCTGGACTGCAAGGCGATCAAACCGGTCAGTCCTAGAGGAGATCAACCCCGACTGCTCTTTAGAAGACCAGATCCTGAGGTTGAAACTCAAGTACTTTGGCCACCTAATGAGAAGGAAGGACTCACTGGAGAAGAGCCTGATGCTGGGAAAGATGGAGGGCAAGAGAAGAAGGGGACGACAGAGAATGAGGTGGCTGGATGGAGTCCCTGAAGCAGGAGGCGTGAGCTTCAATGGACTCCAGAAGATGGTAGAGGAGAGGAAGGCCTGGAGGAACGTTGTCCATGGGGTCGCGATGGGTCGGACACGACTTCGCAACTAACAACAATCATTATTTTTTTTCTGGAGGTTCAAGAGAAAGGCCTTCCTGTAACATAAACCATGTAGTTAAAATATATCTAAAAAATTCCAGGGTGGTTATCAAGGATGGAGGCATTTATACATCCGAACTTGGTAGACTTTGAAAAAATATGGACATATAGAGATATTCTAAATATTGATGGGAAATTAAAATCTAAATAAGAACTGGAAAATCAGGAAACTAACCTGTCCTGGTGGGCACATTTAAAGATACAAAGTAGATATGAAAAGGATGTAAACATGTATGGATTTTATAAAGATCAAACTGTGTTTGATAAGATTTTGTTAACCTCAAATGAGAAATTAATTAAGAAAATGTATAACTTTTTGTTAATTTTGGATATGGAAAGTGAACAAGTGAAAGAAACAATGATAAGATGGGCGAAAAACTTTGGCTATAATATAGAATTAGAAAAATGGCAAATGTTATGGGAGAGAAACTACAAACTAACAATGTCAACTTCATATAAAGAAAATCTGTACAAAATGTTTTATAGATGGCACCTGCCACCAGCAAGATTAGCAAAAATGTTTAAAAATATGTCAGATAGACGTTGGAAATGTAAACATAACATAGGCACGTACTATCACATTTGGTGGACATGTGGTAAGGCTAAGGCCTATTGGAGAAAGATACATATGTGGTTAGAAAAAATATTGGGTGAACAAGTTGATTTTAAACCTGAACTTTTTTTACTAGGTATAATGCCTGAAAAGACTAATAAGCAGAAATTATATTTAATCTTACACATCACCACACCACAGTATTGCACAATACTGGAAGAATGAAGGACTGCCATCAGAAGAAGAAATAATCAGGAAAATACTGGAATGTGCAGAGATGGACAGATTAACTATGAGGTTGAAAGATAAAGAAGATACAGACTATTATCAAACTTGGGACTAGAGGAAAGAATGAAGGATTAGGAATTGAACATGTACTAGCATAGCTAATTCCAGACAACTCCTTGATTGGAAAAATTAACATATGTTTATGAAAAAAAAAACAATAAAATCTTTATAAAAAAAAAAGAATTAAAGAAAACAGATCTTGGCCTTTTTCTGTTGTTCAGAAACCTGGGTGGACGGTTATTCTATCCCTCCTCAATCTATTTAAAGCTAACACGCTTTGGTGACACTGAGTGAGGACTTGTTAGTGATCACTTTTTTGTGAAAAAAAACTATCAGTTTCCACAAGCTGGAACAGGGAGAAAAATATATAAGCCAGAAAAAACCCAAGACGGTCCCCAATTAATTACAATGCAGTCACTACACCTGCAGAAAGCATCCCTGTGGGAAATGTCCAGGATCAAATCGGGATCTCCTCTGCAAGGCTGCCATCTCATGACAGGATTACTGGCTCAGGAATTGTGGGAGTTGAAGTCCACAGGTTGTAAAAGTTGCCTAAGTTGCTCACCTCTGATTTATACAAACTAAGGCCTGACTAGTTCCTTAAAGTTATACAGGTAGTCCTTGACTTACAACCACAATTGAGCCCCGGATATCTGTTGCTTAC
Organism: Protobothrops mucrosquamatus; assembly: GCF_001527695.2. NCBI lineage: Eukaryota > Metazoa > Chordata > Lepidosauria > Squamata > Viperidae > Protobothrops > Protobothrops mucrosquamatus. The sequence continues at coordinate 217,676 of NW_015389539.1, forward strand.
CAAGGCGAGGCGTGGGGTTTTGCCCCGCGTTGTAACGTTTCTTGACACAGTTGTTAAGTGAATCACTTCACATAGTAAGTTAGGAACGACGATTGTTAAGTGAATCTGGCTTTCCCATTGACTTTGTCAGAAAATCGCAAAAAGTGATCACATGATCCCGGGAAACTGCAAGTGTCATAAATATGAGCCTGTTGCTGATATTTGAATTTCGATCATGTCACCACGGGGATGCTACAACGGCCTTAAGTGGTGAACAAAAATCATAAATCATTTTTTTCAGTGCCATTGTAACTTTAAACGGTCACTAAAAGAATGGTTGTAAAATGAGGACCGCCTGTCCTGGACTGAATGCAGACTGCTAAAACTGACAACAGATATTCTGCAGACTGAAGGATCCCAAATCTTAAACTTGATTAAACAGCATCCCTACATTCCTTTTTGTCACTGGGGTTCCAAGTACAGGTAGTCCTCAGCTTACAACAGTTCGTTCAGCGACCGTTAGAAGTTGAAACGGCACGGAAAAACTGATTTGTGACCGTTTTTCACACTTAGGACTGTTACGGCATCTCTGTGGTCACATGATCAAAATCCAGACGCCTGGCAACTGTCTTGTATTTACGACAGTTGCAGCATCCCGAAGACACACAATCACCTTTTGCGACCTTCTGACACGCAAAGTCAATGGGGGGAAGCCAGATTCACTTAACAACCGGGTTATTAACTTAACAACTGCAGAGATTCACTTAGCAACTGTGGCAGGAAAGGTTGTAAAACGGGGCAACATCACTTAACAACTGTCCCACTTAAATAACATAAATTTGGGGTCCAATAGAGGTCATCGGTCAAGGACTGCCTGTAGCCTACACAGTTTTTTTTTTCATCCAACTCTGTAGGCCACGGGTGTCAAACTCGATTGCGTCACGGGGCGTATCGCGATGTTTTTTTGCCTTTGCGGAGCCGGGGTGGGCGTGGCCTGGAAGTGACGCAATCCAGTCTGCGGGCCCCCCAGTTTGACATCCCTGCTGCAGGCTAAACAGCTCTTAACATTCCTGGAGTTGTATATGAAATGGTAACTTCCCAGTGACTATAATTGTTCAGGGTGCCGTTGATGACACAGAGGCTGCAGAATGCAACTTTAACAGCTGGTGAGGACATCAGTAGCAAATCACACCTATAATTCTGCTCCAGGTGTTCATAGCTTCTTCTTTTTTTTGGCTTGCTTTGCACTTTAGGGATAGTATCAGCTTGCGTTTTGTGTTTAATCCAGATTGTTTTTTATTTTGGTTTTACTTTATTGTTCCATATTGAGTTGGAGTTGGAGTTATTGTTTGCGGATTGTTCGGCTGTTTCGTAACACAGCCAGCCAACCCACCTACAGCAACTAAGCCAGCACTCCACACACCCCCACCAATATTTATAGAGAGACGGCAGCTCCGATCACACTTTGCTTGCATAAGCACGAAGCCGAAGACCCCATGGCCAACTGGAGCACCCAAAATGCAGTCACATGACTGCTGGGAGGGGATACATTATCACTGGGAGGGGATACATCCAAGGCGCCTGAAGGCAGGACGAGAAGCAATGGGTGGAAACTGATCAAGGAGAGAAGCAACTTAGAACTAAGGAGAAACTTCCTGACAGTTAGAACAATTAACCAGTGGAACAACCTGCCTCCAGAAGCGGTGAATGCTCCAACACTGGAAGTTTTTAAGAAGAGACTGGACAGCCGTTTGTCTGAAATGGTGTAGGGTTCCTGCCTGGG